>NC_057797.1:687638316-687656886 GCF_018294505.1 Triticum aestivum
CAATCTTCCTCTCCTAACCACCTTAGGAAGCTATCGGTTTCCAACACACGTTCATTCTTTCTCTCCATGTTTCGATCTCTAAGTCTCTCAACTACACAACCCCTTTTTCCACTCTGTTACCAAATGTATTTACCTCACACACCCACCATTGCACCCCATGTCGAGCTCTCCCCCCCCCTCTCCCTCTCACCCTCTCGCGCTAAATACATGCATTGCCTATCTAGCCCCCCAACCTCTCGTGCATGCGCACGCACGCACGTTGTATATCTAGGTCACTCCCTCGAGACTGTCTCACTCTTTCTTCCGCACGGCGGGCCACACTCGCTCAATCTCGCTCTCTTAATCTGAGTCTCATTTAACCTCGTTTTCTTTCACACACAAATGATATATCTCCTTGTTCGGGCCTCGATCGACACACTCTATACTCTCTCACGCAGATTGTCTATCTAGGTCAGTCCATCCAAGCCGCCACCACGCTTTCGACCTCATGGTGGGCCACGCTCACTCAATCTCTCTCTCTCTGTATGTCTCGATTGACCTCGCTCTTTCTCGGACAAAAACGATATATCACCATGTTTGAGCCCAATTCGACCTATTCACATTGTATACTCTCTCACGCACATCGTCTATCTAGGTCACTCTCTCCAACCCATCTCACTCTTTCGATCGCACAGCGACCCTATGTGATCGGTTGACCTTGCTTCCTCCCACGCACAAAATATATCTACATGTCTGTGACTGGATCATATCTCAAGCTCTATCTTACAGCCCTCACCCTTGCCAAAAAGCTCAATCGGACAATATCTCTCCAGAGCATATATATTTGTTCAATGAATGTCGGACCACACTCACTTTGTCTCTCTATCTATATGTCTCTCGATTGACCTCACTTTCTCACACCGTATCTTCCACGCGTTGAAGCTACTACCTCTCCATCCCTTGCAAAGCCGGAGCTATTTACATTGCGAGGGGCACTCCAACCTTGGATTAATTTGTGTAGGCATTTATTCCGGTCGGTTTAGATTATATTTTTGTAGCATTCGGCCCACAACTACTCCAATCACCGTAGCGGATAATTAAGCTAAGGGGGGCACCTAATATGAGCACCGGGGAGCCATTGGATCGAAGATGCAGCGGCACACACGAGGCATGAATGGTTTATTTGCAAAAAAACCTTTGGAGAGTTTGGAAATTGCGCATAATTACAAAGACTATTCCCAAGCCATTGGATCTCACTTCCAACGGTGTAAAAACTCGTATCACCATAGTATCTAAGCTGCGGGTGGATGTGATATTCTATGCCGCTGTCTTTTTTGTTCGTAAACTTGCAAAAAATGTGTAACTCGTGCCGTTACTTGTCTAACCGCGCAAAGTGTTTGTTCAAAAAAACCATCCTACACTGAAATATCGGAACAACACACGGGGGTCCCACTTGTCATTAATCAAATTTGGACCTAAAACTAACAAATCTGAAATACGAGATTCGAACTGGCAACCTGGACTACAAAGTGTAAGTCGATAGCCTGAAAAAACGAAGGTTGTTGGCTTTGTCCCATAACTTGATTTTATACAGTACTTGCATTGAGTAGAGTAGAGGGAGTGCCTCATCAACACGTGCATGAACGTTATCTCACTTACTGGTGGGTCCCAGGTCTGCGATCTCAATCTCTCTTCTCTTCATCGTCTAACCTTTGCACGGGCACACACGAAGAGCGGCGCTAGCTTGCTGTGGTGTTATTACAACTAAAAAAACTTGGAAAATAGAAGAATCGCCTAGAACAAGAGACATTGTGGCTGGTCGAGACGGAGCTAACCACATCTATCGTCCGTGCCACGTTTGCATGATGAAGTTGTGTGGCTAGTGGGCTGTTTTCAACCGACTGGCTGGGTCCCGAGGTCGAACCATAGGTACTACGTCTGATACAGTATATTTTTACACGCACATTTTTCCTCCGTGCCGAGATGTGGCACACCCTACCACGCGGTTTCGGGGTCCTCCCGGGTGGTGCACGCATATATTCTTCCTGACGTGGGATGCCCTGCCACGCGTTTTCTGGGTCCTCCTCGGTCATAGCGCCGAAGCAAGTAAATGAGTCGTCAAATCACGAAAGACCACCTTTCCCGCCGAGTACATCAGTGAAGCACGGTGGCTAGCTAGTTGGGCTAGTTCGACCGATTAGCTAGGCCACCGCCACATTTGTTTTTTCACCCCTTTTTATCTACTTACCGGTAGGTAAATTTAAATATCCACCGCGGCGTTGCTCTGGTGTTTGGGTGCGACAGGATTTTTAATTTTTTGATTGACGGGAGCAAGCACAGCAGGATTTTTAATTTTTTGATTGACGGGAGCAGGCACGGCAGCAATTAGTCACGATGACTCCGCCTGTACCCACTGCTCCCTGATGTGAGAAGTCGTCGACTAGTGTTTTACCGTGGTGAAAACCAAAAGATTCCCCGCTCCCTCCGTCTTCCCGTAGATTGCATTACCTTTAAGCTGTTTCGCCCCCTTTGCTTCCTCTCCCCATTGCTTCTACCTGGTGCCATGGCGGCGCAGCAGATCACGAAGTCCGAGGTGAGGCTCCTGACATAGGAACTCCATGCCAAGGATGCGTATCTCGGGGCCAAGGACATGGAGCTCCGTGAGCTCAAGGAGGAGAGGAGTGCCATGCTCCTCCGTTATGTGCGGGAGTTCACGGAGCTTCAAAAGCGGCAGGCGTCCACCACAAAGATGCTCGAGGCATCGGCGGCGTTGCTGCAGAAAACGGGAAATACGATAGGCCGTCAGGGGAGCCGGCTGGAGTGTGAGCGGGCCGATCGTGACGAGGTCCAGGATCGCCTCAGCCACTTGGTGAACCAAGTTGCCACGCACGTGTTGCAGCTGCGCGATGCCTACCATCGTGTCAGCGCGACGATGTCGGCCATCGGGCTAAACCCGTTCGACCACCCGGTCGACTTCAAGGAGCTGCGGCTTCCTGACCTCGTCTCCTTCTTCACCTATATCTCCGAGGAGCTGAGCTGTCTCCGCGTGATGGTGGGGGCTGAGCTGGACAAGGAGGGGTTGCGGGCTGCCGTCGCCGTTGCCGGGCGAATCCTTTCAGGGCTCCGTCACCGGAATCCATTCATGCCATTGGATGCCATCTTTGACGAGCTGGCTCCCGTCGACCGGGAGCGGGCTCTGCGGGCGGTTGCACCCTGCATCACCAATGTTGTGCACCTCGAGAAGCAGAGGGACTTCGGTGGTGTTTAGGCGCCCTCTGCATGGGCATGTCCATGTCTCGGCGCAACATGACCGTTGGATCAAACTCAGACGGTGTAGATCAGTCACTGTAGCACAAAGCGTGTGGGTGTGTTTGGTTGCATTCTCATCTCAATATAGTTGTTTCCTCTTCATGTATTTTTGTCAACCTACTAGTGTGGACTCATGCACCCTTCATGCACTCTGCCAAACACCCAAAAGTGGGTCGAGAAGGGAACTTTTGCTCCCATACCGTGCACCCTTCATACACCATGCCTAACACTATTTGTGCTTCATATGGTTCATGTTTCGTGGAATACTGTAGCACCGTACTCTCCGTGCGCTGTGGACCTAGTTCTGTTAACATTGATCTCACCGTCCATTCTTGACCGGACAGTCGAAAAAGCAGTACTATGTTACATATAGGAGTAGTTGACATGCGCACAACATCATTTGTTATCGTCATATCTTACTACACTAGCAACAAGATTGTGTAGTACTGATGTATGAACCACTGCACATGCCTAGTAGTAGGAGCACTGTGTATGTTCAAGTGGCTGCCGTGTTTCGCACTCCTCCGTCATAAGAGTGGAAATGCTTGTTGTAATCATTTTTTCTTCTGAAAAACAATGGACATGCTCTACAGTGCGGATCCTCCTCCAGCCATGCACTAAATTACTCACTTTCGCCGACGTGTGGGACAGCCAGCATCGGGGTCCACCAGCCATGCACTAAATTACTCCGTAGTAGAGTGGCGGTAGACTACCCCGATCGAAGCGCCGCAGTAATGCCCAATGAGCCATCAAATCACAAAACCCCCTCCTTTCAAGTAGTAAGTTGGACGGACGAAGCAACCATCATTTCACTCTTCTCTCTCAGCTTCCTCTCTACCCAACCCTCACTTCTGCCTCATCTTGTTCCTCATTTCTTCAAGAAAACCCCGACCTGCTTCTGCCATTGTTCTTCTCTCCCAAAGAAGGAAAGGTGAGCGCATCAATGGTGTTGATTCTGGCAAAGGCCCGGTCTTGCAACCCCGAGACTGATCCTATAACTCCCTCTCTTTTCTTCTTTTGGGTTTGTGATTATTGTTTATTTTCTTTTATTTCTATTTGACAGTTTCTTGATGGACGCTGGAGCACCGGCCAAAGTGATGTCTATGGCTCCGGCCAAAACCGTCGAGGCACATGGTACGAAGAAGCGCAAGCACCCCGCCGAGACTACCGCAGACAAGCTCAAAGCCATCACCCTGTCCAAGCCCCCCTCTCCGGGATCCCTCATTAAGCAAGTCCAGGTAATGTCTCTTCTTGACAATCTTTTTCACGATCTTGATCATGTTTTTTCATCTAACACGCAGTACTAGTACTACTAGCACAACTTTCTGGGTGATCTTGCATGTGATTTTTGTGTTCCAAATGACGGTTCTAAATTCCTCTTTTGAACAAAACATGTGAGAGGTTGACAGTGATTTCTTATAGGTTAATTTCAACTACTCCCTCTGTCCCAAATTTCTTGTCTTAGATTTGTCTAGATACGGATGTATCTAATACTAAAATGTGACTTGATACATCCATATCTAGACAAATCTAAGACAAGAATTTTGGGATGGAGGGAGTACTTTATGAACATCAATGCTATCTTTTAAGAGGGTATATTTGCCTCAGTAACTTGTGTTATGGATATTGCATGTAATCCCTCTGCTCTCATGCCTTTGAAGACATGTTCTAGTGTCTTTGTTCACTCATTTCTGTGCGTATATGTAGTCATATATGGAGTATAATATCAAAAATCATCTTATATTTCTGAACGGAGGTAGTAATAAAATATGGTTTCTGTTTGAATTAGAACCAGGTCCGCGGTGGAGATGAAGTTCTCAAAGTCATGTCGTGTGAACAGGAAGACCTAATGATGACTTCTACTGCTGAACTATCCAGCTGTTGTGTCCTTGTCGCCACGTGTCCTGAACTAGTGTTTTCCTGTAGCATTGTTGTCAGGCGTGTTCTCGAGGCTGTACTTGACCACAACAATTTCCTGGCTGTGCCTTCGATTACAAAGTGTGTGGTTCTTGTAAAGCTTCCCAACAAATCTGATGCGGCCTGTCTTCATCATCATGTTTATGAGTGGAAAGACCACTCTGTTAGGTTCTCCAAGGTTGACAAGATGGTGATGGTGCATGTAGACATCTCACACGAAGTCCATAGCCTAGTCAGTTATGCGGGATTATGCGGGATTCATCCCGTAGGTCGGTGGCAAAAAAATAGTCTGCAGAGTTTAGTTAGTGCAACTTTGCTTGTCTGTAGTAAGTACTATTGTTCAGTACTTGATTTGTGTTTGCGAACCCTGTATTGTTTATTAGTACTGCCGCTTTTGGTGTGTGGTCAGTCCTGAGAACGGTCTATGTTAATGTCTGTCCACTCAATTCAGTCTGTATATTTTGAAGTATCCATAGCATATTTTTTGTGAGGACGGTCTATCAATTATGGTTACACTCCAATATCTGTATGCATTGCAGGGTTTATCGCACCCACCAGGATTTCCAGCCCCATGGATGTTCGGTCCATACGATTTGTCACGGCCTTTGGACAGTCTTGCTTGTGGGAGTAGGCGGGGCCCCTGCATGCCACGCGTAGTTGGATGATCAATCTTATGTTTAGTACTTCAACATAGTGATTTCCTGGTAAGGATTCACTCGTGTCACATCAAGTAAATCTTATTGATTTACTGTCTAAATCTTATTGATTTAATGTCATGTTTTCTTTCTTTTCCTGCAATTTTACGATGCAGGTTTTGCCATATGACATTCATCACAGAATAAACCATTTGGTTTGCTCTACGATGGCTATTTTTGCAGGTTTCACTTCTTATGTCGTGTCAGTAACGAAGGCACTGTCCATCACTTATATTACTGGAAAAAATTGGATCAGTCTGTTGTCTGAGTACAAGCTGAATCTCTATGATGAACTGCAGTTTGGTTTAACAAAAACGCCACAATTAGTCCTTCTCGCGTTTAAAAGAAATGAAGAAAAAAATAGGATCACGGTCACGGATCCTAGTCAAGTTAGAAAGCTGATCATAGCAGACCAGACATGATCGCCGCTGTCTCGCACAGATCGAGCACCGACAGTTGCTCTAGCACTGACAGCGGCAGCAGCTCAGTCTGATCTAGCTGAGGATTGGGCACCGACCGCGTCAGCGGATCAGTCTGATCTACCGGAGGATCGGGCATCGACACCGACACCTGCTCCGAAACCGGCACCAGCTCTACAAGGAGCACCATCTCCGGCAGCAGCAGCGGCTTCGGCACCTGCACCAACACTTGCACTTGCATCTGCTCTGGCCCGTGTAGTTGCACCGGCAACAGACTGGGCTGTAGTTCGCACTTCATATACCAAAGTCCTTACAAAAACCGACATGTCCACCTTCTTGGTAAGCATTGGCCGCCCAAGTGCTTCGTTCTTTTTCCTTTCCATGTTGTTTCACATGATTCACTGTGTTGATCTAACTGTTTGGGTATGTCTTCTTGTTTGCAAACAGAGAATTCCTAGAGCAACGAGGGAGTCATTCAACAATCCGGGCGACCGCCAAGTTTCTCTTACCATGCGCAGCCTTGGTGTGAATGAACCTGCTCAATATATAATAAGTACAAAGGATGGTCGCATGATGATTGATGCTAAAGGATGGTCAAGGTTCAAATCTAAATCATATATTGCGGTAGGGGATGATGTCAAAATCGAACTTTCTTGGCAAGGAGGGTTGGTCTAAATCAACTTTGAAATTCTTCAGTAGCAGCATGCAACTGCCTAACTAATCTATCCTCCGAGAGATTTTGATGTAATAATATGGCATGGTGAAACAAGTGTCCTGTGTGTATAAGTAGTACGATAGTATTATTTATCACATGGTTTATCGTTGATAGAATTGCAACTCTGATTGCTGGTTAGGAACTGTCATGCTTTATTCAATTTTGTGTATTCGCCTTGCGACAGCATCTAAAACTAGCGTCGTACCGATCGCTTGCAATATGAAAAGCGCTAAGGTAGAACACATGGACCCCCAAACATGCAAGGTCGGCCTGCGGCCCAAAGTCCAGAACCTGGTTTTGAGAAGCACTAGCTCAGTGCAGAAGTGGCGTCCTCCTCCTGTTGTGGGTTGGGCGAAGATGAATGTTGATGCTGCGTTATCTCGCAATGGTGAAAGGGGAGCCCTGGAAGTTGTGAGCCGGGATCATACAGGCTTCTTCCTTGGAGCATCGGCACTGGTGTGCGAAAGTGTTACTGATCCAGAGATCCTAGAGGCAATGGCATGTTGTGAGGGGCTATCTCTGGCTCTTGACTTAAACCTGCAACAAGTTCGGATTAGCACCGATTGTTCAGCAACAGTCAAGCATATCGGAGAGGCATACTTGGGGCCTAGCAAAGTTATTATGGGTGAGATCAAGATGAAGAAGAATATGTTCCAAACCATGGAGATCACACATGAAAAACGCAAGTGTAATGTTGAAGCGCATGTGCTCGCAAAAGCTGCTACTTCTTTGCCCTGTGGACGCCATCTTTGGCTCACAAGAACCCCCGAAATTATTTGTATACGTATGACTGTTAATCTTCAATAAAGCAGCTTTTATCCCTCAAAAAATCTGAGTATTATATTCTCAGCTGAACCCCCATAATGCCTGTGCGTTGCAGAGGGAGTATATTTCTCGGCAAGGTGAGCCTGTGATATAAAAGATTTGTATATTTCTTTACAGAGGGAGTATCTCTCTGTCAAAAAATATATTTATGTATAACTAGTTACTCCTGTCTTTCTACTTCCTTTCGCTGATATGTGGGGCAACCGGCAACGGGATCCACGTGCCATATGCACAAAGTAGAGTGCACAACTTCACGGCAGACACACCCCGGTCGTAGCGCCGCAGTAATGCCCAATGAGTCGTCAAATCACAACCCCCCCCTTCCAGCTTTAGCAGTAAGCTAGACGGACGAAGCGGCAATATTTCACTAGGCCTGAATCCCCTTCTCCCTCGTCTGTTTGTTCAGAGAAAACCCCCTCTTGGCGATGGCATAGGGTTTTCTCATGGAGAACCAGGTACGAATTCTTCATCCATCCCCGATAAACCCAAGTCCCTTGGTCACAGGTAATCCTAGGATGGTAGCCGTTGATGCATTTTTCTTCCTACTGAATCTAGTGTGTTTCATTTGCAGTGCCCAAAGTGCGAGTACCCTACAGGTTTCTGCGCCCTCGGCGAGACGCCACACTTGTTCCTTCTCATCCTAACACAACATTTTGAAACGCGCACAGTATGTTCCTAGAATCCTCTTTTCTATCCGGGAGGGTGGGGGTTTTTTGAACATGTTGTGTTCTCATATTATTTTTCTTGCAATGTATTATTTGCTCAACATGTACTCAAGATGCTCGACCTTGCCATAACTGAATACACTAGTTTAATGGTCACAGTGAAGACAAGGCATGGATATGAGTTTTGAGTTGGGTTCATGAACCAAGAAGATCGCTGCTTTTTTTATGGCCGAACTTGGATAAACTTTGTCAAGTGTTACGGACTGAAAGTTGGCGCACAAATGTTGATGGAAATAGCAGAACCTGGTCTCATCTTCACTGCGATCTTCCACCCCGACATCATTCCAATTGTTCATCCATGTTAGTTTTGTATCTGGTTCTTGCTTGTTGCCTCGATTACTTCTTAATCCACCTATTCTGTCTAACTAATCACAATTTAACTTTAGAAGTAGCAACGAATCTCTCACGAAGATGCTACTTCTAACTAATATTTTCTTATAATTGGTGGCACATGTAGGTTTTTTCAGAGTTAAGCAGACTGCTCATTTGTTACTCTGTAATAACTCGGTTGTTACTAATGGCACTGAAGTTGACTGGATCGACATCCACAAGTTCCTACACTTTATTGATCGTCTTGAGGTCCTTGTGGGGCATTTCAATGGTGGAAGGCCACGTGGGATATGTGTGCCACTGCTGCACTCGTTGAACAGGTCCAACTGTGTCGAGAAACTTATGGTACGAGTTGTTTTCTGTTATATATGTTGTTCATAAACTATTGCTTATACATAGTTTTACAACTGTGATCTTCTTAAAACAGGAACTGTCGAGTTCTGTTGTTCCTATACAGATGCCTGACCATGGTCGGGTCAGACTTGCGCTTGGTCACAACATGATGTTTATGTTGACCTACTCAATTCCCCTTAGAGGTGAAAAGATACTTATTCATGGGTGGTCTCAAATAATGAAGGCCCGTCCATCTTGGAGAATAGGACAGAAGATTATGTTCATGCTTTTCCATGGCTCTAAAGTGAATATCCTATTTATTGACCATGTTGCGAGATGAAGCCGCTTTCAGAAGGTTGTGGATGCGCGGGGTGGCGCCTGGGCCTTGTCCTGGGGCTTGGCGGCCTCATCCTTGGTTAACTGTAGGCAAAGTAGCACTGTTCGAGGCGTGCTTTGTACGGTTGAACTTGTATAAGTACTCATACTGCTTTCAGCTTTGGTTGTTAAGTGCCCCTGCTGGTTTCAGTTAAGGTTGTTAAGTACTCCTGCTGGTTTTACAGTCTGTCATGTTTCTTCAGTCCTGTCTTCCTCCAGCAGCCAAAACCAAACTAGCGCCGGTGGGGCCGCCTGCTTCCGCCTCCCACGGCTGGCTGCGCCTCAGCGCACGCATCGCCACCCCACCGTCTCCTAAATTGTTAACGCCGACGTCCTCCGCGTGCTTTGGTGCGCTCACCGCGGCGCCGCCCTCTCGCGTTGTCAACATGGTCAACAAACAACAGGAATCGGCAGAAGTACGTGGAGAGGATGACAGTAGGGGCCCACCACGTCAGCGTATGGAAAAATAAAATTTTTCCTCCTAGTGTTTTCCTCACATCTAGGACCCACGACATTGGGAGCGTATATAGTCAATAGACAAGAGAATAGCACAAGATCGGCTGACACCTGGGACGTAGCTACTCAAGTAGTATTTTTTTGTTTGGTATTGTTGAGACGGAGCAGGGTTTGAACTGGGATGTGGACCATCTAGCCCAGGCTTATATTTTATGTTCACCATGTGACCAGCCCAGCTATTTTTTCTTTGTGAAAATGAGCCCAGTTTATTTTTCTGAAGAATACCCAATCCAGGCTTACTTATTTTTCTACACCCTGATGGGCTGCAACTCTTTCAAGATGCCTGCAAATCTTGAGAGTAATATGAAATGGGTTGTAAATATAAAAACAGATGACAAATTGGCAATTACTTTATAATTTCTGAATTTTATTACATTTTCAGATTCCTATTTCACTGGACATTAACCTAATTTAAATATATCTTCAAAGTACTTTAAATCTGGCTGGACATTTCGGTATTAAAACTAGTTTGGAACCCACAGAAATATGCGAAATTGGCCCTGGCCAACAAAAAACGACTGCAATAAATTACATAAGAAGTTGCCATGAGCTATATATAAATTATTAAAAAAAGAGGGAGCGGTCTGACTTGTGGGCCTGTTTAGTTGACGCGTATGCAAGATTTTTTTAGTTATTATATACGTCAACAAACGATTCTAGCAGACGTAACCATTGGATGTCAATCCAACGGCCGTCGTGTTTCTTCAATCTCTGATCTTCTTGCTCCAGCCGCCAAAGCAGCACCGGTGGGACCGCCTACTCCCGCCTCCCGTGGCCGGCTGTGCTGCCGCGCAGGCCTCAATGCCCCCTACTACTCCCACCGCTGGCCAGGGCATCCCTCTACTCACCAACACCCCCTGTTATTCTGCGGCGACGGCAACCTCACACCGCAGCCGAACCGGTGAACGCTCGTACTCCTCTTCGCGTGGGCATCCATTATCGCGTCTTCCCCGGCTCCGCGTCGTCCCCTTCCAATGCCTCGCCGTCGTCCACCGCCGTGGTCAATGTGGTCAACGACTGACTTCCATCGGAAGAGTACTGTACACGGAGAGGCTGACAGCTGGGTCCACGGCAGCCGCAAGGAAGTGCCTCCTTATTACGCGGAAAATAATTATTCCTCCACCTGACAGCGGGGACCCACCGGACGGGCCACCAGTATTTTGCAAAAAAAAATCGTTTCCCCTGACTGCTGGGACCCATCGGACGGGCCACCGTATTTCGCGAAAAAATGTTCCCCCCGCTGTCAGCTCGGACCCACCAGAAGTGCCTCCTTATTACGCACAAAAAAATGAATACTCCCCCGGCTAGCTAGGACCCACCTTGGTCGGAGGCTGACTTGTGGGCCTACTAAGTTGACGGGGACGAAGGGCTTTGTCAACTTAGTCAATATGAACGATTCTAGCTCTAGTGACTGTACAATGTCCATCCAACGGCCGTAGTGCTTCTTCAACCTCTGGTCTTCTTGCTCCAGCCGCCCAAAGCAGCGCCGGTCGTGCTGCATGCTCCTGCCTCCCGTGGCCGGCTGTGCTGCCGCGGAGGCCTCACCGCCCCCTACTATTCCCACTGTTGGCCAGGCCCTGCGACGATGGTAGCCTCACACTGCAGCCAAACCAGTGAACCCTCGTACTCCTCTCCGCGCGGGCTTCCACTACCGCGTCTTCCCCGGCTCCATGTCGTCCCCTTCCTAGGCCTCGCCGTCGTCCACCGCCGTGGTGCTCTCGGTGCGGCGTGGTCAATGTGGTCAATGACCGACTTCCATCGGAACAGTTCTATGCATGGAGACGCTGACAGCTGGGTCCACGGCCGCAGCACGGCCGACAGCATCTAAAACTAGCGTCGTACCGATCGCTTGCAATATGAAAAGCGCTAAGGTAGAACACATGGACCCCCAAACATGCAAGGTCGGCCTGCGGCCCAAAGTCCAGAACCTGGTTTTGAGAAGCACTAGCTCAGTGCAGAAGTGGCGTCCTCCTCCTGTTGTGGGTTGGGCGAAGATGAATGTTGATGCTGCGTTATCTCGCAATGGTGAAAGGGGAGCCCTGGAAGTTGTGAGCCGGGATCATACAGGCTTCTTCCTTGGAGCATCGGCACTGGTGTGCGAAAGTGTTACTGATCCAGAGATCCTAGAGGCAATGGCATGTTGTGAGGGGCTATCTCTGGCTCTTGACTTAAACCTGCAACAAGTTCGGATTAGCACCGATTGTTCAGCAACAGTCAAGCATATCGGAGAGGCATACTTGGGGCCTAGCAAAGTTATTATGGGTGAGATCAAGATGAAGAAGAATATGTTCCAAACCATGGAGATCACACATGAAAAACGCAAGTGTAATGTTGAAGCGCATGTGCTCGCAAAAGCTGCTACTTCTTTGCCCTGTGGACGCCATCTTTGGCTCACAAGAACCCCCGAAATTATTTGTATACGTATGACTGTTAATCTTCAATAAAGCAGCTTTTATCCCTCAAAAAAATCTGAGTATTATATTCTCAGCTGAACCCCCATAATGCCTGTGCGTTGCAGAGGGAGTATATTTCTCGGCAAGGTGAGCCTGTGATATAAAAGATTTGTATATTTCTTTACAGAGGGAGTATCTCTCTGTCAAAAAATATATTTATGTATAACTAGTTACTCCTGTCTTTCTACTTCCTTTCGCTGATATGTGGGGCAACCGGCAACGGGGTCCACGTGCCATATGCACAAAGTAGAGTGCACAACTTCACGGCAGACACACCCCGGTCGTAGCGCCGCAGTAATGCCCAATGAGTCGTCAAATCACAACCCCCCCCCCTTCCCGCTTTAGCAGTAAGCTAGACGGACGAAGCGGCAATATTTCACTAGGCCTGAATCCCCTTCTCCCTCGTCTGTTTGTTCAGAGAAAACCCCCTCTTGGCGATGGCATAGGGTTTTCTCATGGAGAACCAGGTACGAATTCTTCATCCATCCCCGATAAACCCAAGTCCCTTGGTCACAGGTAATCCTAGGATGGTAGCCGTTGATGCATTTTTCTTCCTACTGAATCTAGTGTGTTTCATTTGCAGTGCCCAAAGTGCGAGTACCCTACAGGTTTCTGCGCCCTCGGCGAGACGCCACACTTGTTCCTTCTCATCCTAACACAACATTTTGAAACGCGCACAGTATGTTCCTAGAATCCTCTTTTCTATCCGGGAGGGTGGGGGTTTTTTGAACATGTTGTGTTCTCATATTATTTTTCTTGCAATGTATTATTTGCTCAACATGTACTCAAGATGCTCGACCTTGCCATAACTGAATACACTAGTTTAATGGTCACAGTGAAGACAAGGCATGGATATGAGTTTTGAGTTGGGTTCATGAACCAAGAAGATCGCTGCTTTTTTTATGGCCGAACTTGGATAAACTTTGTCAAGTGTTACGGACTGAAAGTTGGCGCACAAATGTTGATGGAAATAGCAGAACCTGGTCTCATCTTCACCGCGATCTTCCACCCCGACATCATTCCAATTGTTCATCCATGTTAGTTTTGTATCTGGTTCTTGCTTGTTGCCTCGATTACTTCTTAATCCACCTATTCTGTCTAACTAATCACAATTTAACTTTAGAAGTAGCAACGAATCTCTCACGAAGATGCTACTTCTAACTAATATTTTCTTATAATTGGTGGCACATGTAGGTTTTTTCAGAGTTAAGCAGACTGCTCATTTGTTACTCTGTAATAACTCGGTTGTTACTAATGGCACTGAAGTTGACTGGATCGACATCCACAAGTTCCTACACTTTATTGATCGTCTTGAGGTCCTTGTGGGGCATTTCAATGGTGGAAGGCCACGTGGGATATGTGTGCCACTGCTGCACTCGTTGAACAGGTCCAACTGTGTCGAGAAACTTATGGTACGAGTTGTTTTCTGTTATATATGTTGTTCATAAACTATTGCTTATACATAGTTTTACAACTGTGATCTTCTTAAAACAGGAACTGTCGAGTTCTGTTGTTCCTATACAGATGCCTGACCATGGTCGGGTCAGACTTGCGCTTGGTCACAACATGATGTTTATGTTGACCTACTCAATTCCCCTTAGAGGTGAAAAGATACTTATTCATGGGTGGTCTCAAATAATGAAGGCCCGTCCATCTTGGAGAATAGGACAGAAGATTATGTTCATGCTTTTCCATGGCTCTAAAGTGAATATCCTATTTATTGACCATGTTGCGAGATGAAGCCGCTTTCAGAAGGTTGTGGATGCGCGGGGTGGCGCCTGGGCCTTGTCCTGGGGCTTGGCGGCCTCATCCTTGGTTAACTGTAGGCAAAGTAGCACTGTTCGAGGCGTGCTTTGTACGGTTGAACTTGTATAAGTACTCATACTGCTTTCAGCTTTGGTTGTTAAGTGCCCCTGCTGGTTTCAGTTAAGGTTGTTAAGTACTCCTGCTGGTTTTACAGTCTGTCATGTTTCTTCAGTCCTGTCTTCCTCCAGCAGCCAAAACCAAACTAGCGCCGGCGGGGCCGCCTGCTTCCGCCTCCCACGGCTGGCTGCGCCTCAGCGCACGCATCGCCACCCCACCGTCTCCTAAATTGTTAACGCCGACGTCCTCCGCGTGCTTTGGTGCGCTCACCGCGGCGCCGCCCTCTCGCGTTGTCAACATGGTCAACAAACAACAGGAATCGGCAGAAGTACGTGGAGAGGATGACAGTAGGGGGCCACCACGTCAGCGTATGGAAAAATAAAATTTTTCCTCCTAGTGTTTTCCTCACATCTAGGACCCACGACATTGGGAGCGTATATAGTCAATAGACAAGAGAATAGCACAAGATCGGCTGACACCTGGGACGTAGCTACTCAAGTAGTATTTTTTTGCTTGGTATTGTTGAGACGGAGCAGGGTTTGAACTGGGATGTGGCCCATCTAGCCCAGGCTTATATTTTATGTTCACCATGTGACCAGCCCAGCTATTTTTTCTTTGTGAAAATGAGCCCAGTTTATTTTTCTGAAGAATACCCAATCCAGGCTTACTTATTTTTCTACACCCTGATGGGCTGCAACTCTTTCAAGATGCCTGCAAATCTTGAGAGTAATATGAAATGGGTTGTAAATATAAAAACAGATGACAAATTGGCAATTACTTTATAATTTCTGAATTTTATTACATTTTCAGATTCCTATTTCACTGGACATTAACCTAATTTAAATATATCTTCAAAGTACTTTAAATCTGGCTGGACATTTCGGTATTAAAACTAGTTTGGAACCCACAGAAATATGCGAAATTGGCCCTGGCCAACAAAAAAACGACTGCAATAAATTACATAAGAAGTTGCCATGAGCTATATATAAATTATTAAAAAAAGAGGGAGCGGTCTGACTTGTGGGCCTGTTTAGTTGACGCGTATGCAAGATTTTTTTAGTTATTATATACGTCAACAAACGATTCTAGCAGACGTAACCATTGGATGTCAATCCAACGGCCGTCGTGTTTCTTCAATCTCTGATCTTCTTGCTCCAGCCGCCAAAGCAGCACCGGCGGGACCGCCTACTCCCGCCTCCCGTGGCCGGCTGTGCTGCCGCGCAGGCCTCAATGCCCCCTACTACTCCCACCGCTGGCCAGGGCATCCCTCTACTCACCAACACCCCCTGTTATTCTGCGGCGACGGCAACCTCACACCGCAGCCGAACCGGTGAACGCTCGTACTCCTCTCCGCGTGGGCATCCATTATCGCGTCTTCCCCGGCTCCGCGTCGTCCCCTTCCAATGCCTCGCCGTCGTCCACCGCCGTGGTCAATGTGGTCAACGACTGACTTCCATCGGAAGAGTACTGTACACGGAGAGGCTGACAGCTGGGTCCACGGCAGCCGCAAGGAAGTGCCTCCTTATTACGCGGAAAATAATTATTCCTCCACCTGACAGCGGGGACCCACCGGACGGGCCACCAGTATTTTGCAAAAAAAAATCGTTTCCCCTGACTGCTGGGACCCATCGGACGGGCCACCGTATTTCGCGAAAAAATGTTCCCCCCGCTGTCAGCTCGGACCCACCAGAAGTGCCTCCTTATTACGCACAAAAAAATGAATACTCCCCCGGCTAGCTAGGACCCACCTTGGTCGGAGGCTGACTTGTGGGCCTACTAAGTTGACGGGGACGAAGGGCTTTGTCAACTTAGTCAATATGAACGATTCTAGCTCTAGTGACTGTACAATGTCCATCCAACGGCCGTAGTGCTTCTTCAACCTCTGGTCTTCTTGCTCCAGCCGCCCAAAGCAGCGCCGGTCGTGCTGCATGCTCCTGCCTCCCGTGGCCGGCTGTGCTGCCGCGGAGGCCTCACCGCCCCCTACTATTCCCACTGTTGGCCAGGCCCTGCGACGATGGTAGCCTCACACTGCAGCCAAACCAGTGAACCCTCGTACTCCTCTCCGCGCGGGCTTCCACTACCGCGTCTTCCCCGGCTCCATGTCGTCCCCTTCCTAGGCCTCGCCGTCGTCCACCGCCGTGGTGCTCTCGGTGCGGCGTGGTCAATGTGGTCAATGACCGACTTCCATCGGAACAGTTCTATGCATGGAGACGCTGACAGCTGGGTCCACGGCCGCAGCAAGGAAGTGCCTCCTTATTACGCGCAAAATAATTATTCCTCCACCTGACAGCGGGGACCCACCGGACGGGCCACCGGTATTTTGCGAAAAAATCGTTTCCCCTGACTGCTGGGACCCACCGGATGGGCCACCGTATTTCGCAAAAAAAAGCGTTCCCCCCGTTGTCAGCTCGGACCCATCGGAAGTGCCTCCTTATTACGCACAAAAAAATGAATACTCCCCCGGCTAGCTGGGACCCACCTTGGTGGGAGGCTGACTTGTGGGCCTACTAAGTTGACGGGGACGAAGGGCTTTGTCAACTTAGTCAATATTAACGATTCTAGCTCCAGTGACCGTATGATGTCCATCCAACGGCCGTAGTGCTTCTTTAACATCTGGTCTTCTTGCTCCAGTCGCCCAAAGCAGCGCCGGTCGTGCTACATGCTCCTGCCTCCTATGGCCGGCTGTGCTGTCACGGAGGCCTCACCGCCCCTACTATTCCCACTGCTGGCCAGGCCCTGCGGCGACGGCAGCCTCACACCGCAGCCGAACTAGTGAACCCTCGTACTCCTCTCCGCGCGGGCTTCCACTGCCGCGTCTTCCCCAGCTCCGCGTCGTCCCCTTCCTAGGCCTCGTCGTCGTCCACTGCCGTGGTGCTCTCGGCGCGGCATGGTCAATGTGGTCAACGACCGACTTCCATTAGAAGAGTACTGTGTGGGAGACGCTGACAGCTGGGTCCACGGCCACAGCAAGGAAGTGCCTTCTTATTATGCGCAAAATAATTACTCCTCCACCTTACAATGGGGACCCACTGGACGGGCCACCGTATTTCGTGAAAAAAAAAACGTTTTCCCCTGACTGCTGGGACCCACTAGCTACATCTTCGCACGCAAGGAAGTGCCTGACAGTCGGGACCCACCTGGTCGAAGCGTATGTAGCGTTGTCATTCTGGTCACAAAACGTGTACGTACATATATAATGGTCGATGTAGAGGCGCGCACGGGTCGTAGTAGAGGCGCGCACGTAGCATGTACACGTACGTACAGCGGCCAGGGTGCAAGAAAGAAAATATGGCCACGTATGTGTACATACGGGCGGGGTCTCGAACACCTACTCGCGCATACGTACGGCCAGGGCTCGTGTACATGGCTGGGCCGGAACGGAGAAACAGCGTCGTTGTCGTGTTCATGGGGAGGCAACGGAATGCGTCGTGTTCATGGGGAGGCAACGGAATGTGTCGTGTTCATGGGGAGGCAACGGAATGCGTCGTGTTCATCGCGAGGTCTTGGATGGAACAGGCGATGGAAACGAGGCCTGGCGTACCGCAGAACGGAGGAAACGGCCTTGTGTTCGACCAGCCACGTTCGAAACGGGATCCTGTTGATCGGGAGGGATCTGGCGTATCGCAAAACGGAGGAAACGGACCTCCTACGATCAAAACAGGGGTCCTGTTCATCGGGAGGGGTGTGGTGTACCGCAAAACGGAGGAAACAGACTTGTGTTGGAGCGCTACGCTCGAAACGGGGGTCCTGTTCATCGGGAGGGGTGTGGCGTACCGCAAAACGGGACTCCACGGGATACTGTTCATCTCCACCGTCGACCCCCTCCAGCCTCCACAAGCTACTGTTCATCCATCGTCGACCTCCTCCAACCTCCACATGCGACTGTTCATCCACGGGCTCCTGTTCATCCAGCCTCCACCGCTCGCTACTCCACCCGCTACTGTTCAACCAGCCCTCTCCATGGGCTCCTATTCAACCACCCCTCCACAGGGTACTGTTCATCCTGCACTCCACCATCTACTGTTCATCCTGCCCTCCACGGGGTGGTCCTGTTCATCCAGCCCTCCACGGGGTCCTGTTCATCCAGCCCCAATCGGCTCGATCGATCGGGGTCCT
>NC_057797.1:687657251-687753450 GCF_018294505.1 Triticum aestivum
TTATAAGCCATCGATCGATCGCTCGGGTTCAGTAACGCGTAGCCTGCAGTGTAATCGCTCGGGTTCAGTTAGAGCCCAACGCCTCGCTCGGGTTCAGTTAGAGCCAATGCCTCGCACACACGCGCATACGTGTACGAGAGAAGCGCGCATCGCTCGGCCCCCGACCTCCCACCATAACCGGGAACTCCCCAAAATTTTCCTCACCCTCGCTTCTACCACATTTTTTCTATCGTGGACGGCCCAAAGAATGTCATGCAGCTGCATCTCCGGCCCGCCCAGGACGAAAAGCCCATTTTCTGTCATGATTTTTTTGTCATAGAAGTAGGAGCCCACCACATCTATGATGATACCGGGTTTTGTCACAATTATCGTCATAGAAGTGTCATATGTATGACAGAAAAAAATTTCGTTCGGCCCAAAATGTCACGGATGTGTCTTTTTTTTTGTAGTGTGCACTACGGGTGTCCCCGAAAGTATATGTTGGGTTGGCACAAATCGAGACTGGGATTTGTCACTCCGTATGACGGAGAGGTATCTCTGGGCCCACTCGGTAAGACATCATCATAATGAGCTCAATGTGACTAAGGGGTTGGTCACGGGATGATGTGTTACAGAACGAGTAAAGTGACTTGCCGGTATTGAACAAGGTATTGGGATACCGATGATCAAATCTCGGGCAAGTAACATACCGATTGACAAAGGGAATTGTATATGGTGATTGATTGAATCCTCGACATCGTGGTTCATTCGATGAGATCATCATGGAACATGTGGGAGACAACATTGGTATCCAGATCCCGCTGTTGGTTATTGGCTGGAGAGATGTCTCGGTCATGTCTGCATGATTCCCGAACCCGTAGGGTCTACACACTTAAGGTTCGATGACGCTAGGGTTATAGGGAAAGTTTGTACGTGGTTACCGAATGTTGTTCGGAGTGCCAGATGAGATCCCAGACTTAACAGGGAGTTCCGGAATGGTCTGGAGACAAAGATTTATATATGGGAAGTCCTTATTAGGTCGCCTGAAGTGTTCGGGGGTTTATCGGTATTGTACCGGGACCGCCGAAAGGGTTCCGGGGGTCCACCGGGAGGGTCCACCTGCCCCGGAGGGCCATATGGGCTGAATATGGAGGGGGAACCAGTCCCTAGGTGGGCTAGGCGCCAAACCCCTAGGGCCCATGCGCCTAGGGTTTAGGGGAACCCTAAAGGGGGCGCCCCCCTTGGCTTGGGGGGCAAGCATCCCCCCTTGGTCGCCGCCCCCCTCTAGATCCATCTGGAGGGGACCGGGCCCCCTCTCCCTTGCCCCTATAAATAGAGGGGAGGTGGGAGGGCAGCCGCACCACATCCAAGGCGCAGCCCTCCCCCTTCCCAACACCTCCTCCTCCTCCCACAACGCTTGGCGAAGCCCTACCGGAGTACCACGCTGCTCCAACACCACCACGTCGTCGTGCTGCTGCTGGAGTTGTATTCCCTAACCTCTCCCTCTCTCCTTTCTAGATCAAGGCGTGGGAGACGTCATCGGGCTGCACGTGTGTTGAACGCGGAGGCACCGTTGTTCGGCGCTTGGATCGGAATCAACCGCGATCTGAATCGCCACGAGTACGACTCCCTCATCCACGTTCTTGTAACGCTTCCGTGTCGCGATCTTAAAGGGTATGAAGATGCCCTCCTCTCTCTCTCTCTCTCGTTGCTAGTTTCTTCATAGATTGATCTTGGTGATGCGTAGAAATTTTTAATTTCTGCAACGATCCCCAACAATAGATATGAACGGAAACATTTTCCCTGGATTGACTGTGTGGGATGTACATAAGAACGGAAACGTATTCCTTGGATTGACTGTGTGTGATATACACACGAATGGAAATGTTTTCCTTGGATTGACTGTGCGGGATGTACATAAGAACAAAAACGTATTCCTTGGATTCACCGTGTGGGATGTACATACCTACGGAAATGTTTTTCTCGGATTCACCATGTGGGATGTACATACCTACAGAACGATGTCTGCCCGATCGCACATGGCCCCAGCCTGTGTCCCAGGAGGGCCTATCCCCGACGATTTGTAGGTCGTGTGGGAAGGACTCCCCTATCGCCCACACTCACTTGGCAACAGTTCCAAATGTCGTCCCGGAAAGGGGTTAAAACCCATTTGTATAGCACCGACGCATACCAGTGATAACAATACAAAATTGTACCCACAGCAAATGAAAATCAAATTCCAGAACCAAACCAAACAGTTAAATGGACAGCAGACCAAATGAACCAAAATAGTTAACTTGAGCACGACATTGCAGAATAGAAACATGTACTAGAAGATAAGACAGTTAACAAAACAAAGAATGCTTGAGAACAGTACTACGAAATGTAGCAATTGTTGGACCAAAGTGTTAACTGAACATTACATTTCAAAGGAACAAACTATTAATTGAACATCAGATTGCATATTAACATTACAGAGGACAAATCACTAGAAGGCACTAGCGGTGGCCTCAAGAAAATAGCACGAACTATTTTTAAAGTAGACAACCGCGTGGCGGTGTCGACAGTGGCCTCGAAGACGAGGTGCTCCTCCATGATCTGGCGGTCAGCATGCATGGCAGCCATAGCGACCTCGTGCGCACGTGCGGCCGCATCCTACTGAGCTCTACATTATATTGTGTGCAAAATGGTTGTGGGTGGCGCTTAATTGGAGGAGGGGGCAGGGATTTCGGTGGGAGGTGTCGCGCCGTCAGTCAGGGCATGTGGGACGGGAAAGGAGGAGGATGGTGTGGGTGGTGTGTGGATTACCTGACCATATCGACGAGGCCGCGTAGCAAGAAGGAGGGTTGCCGGCGAGGAGGCAGCACTGCAAGAAGAAGGGTCACCGACGAGGAGGCGGCGCTGCAAGAAGAAGGGTAGCCGGCAAGCAGGTGGCGCTGCAAGAAGAAGGATCGCCGGCGAGGAGGCTGAGCTGCCAGTAAGCAGTAGTGAAGGTTTGAACTTGGAAAGCAAGGAGGAATAGTGGAAATGTTGCTTTTGGTGAGAGGAGGCAAAAAAATTGGCTCGGTGCCGCAAAAAACTGGCGCGCAAGTGTGGTTCAAGTGGCAGCGGTGGACTGTAGACGACGAAGCTTCCTGCGTAAGCCAGACAAGATGGTGCACCAAGATATTTTATATCGCATCCCACACGATTCTTTCTAGTAAACTGTTTGTGGTATACCTGATTTTTTTCATTATGTTTTGAAAGACAAAATGGTGTTACAAAGGGAAACAATGGTGTTTGAAGTGCTAGAACATTTACGTACAGTGAACATGCAACTAGTACATGAGTGTCCTCTTTAAATTTGAAATTATTCCGGGTTTTTTTGGCATTTTTATGCATTAATTGTGTTTCTGGTCATTTAATGTGCATAATTCAAATTTGAACTACAAGCACATGCTCCAGTGCACCAAAGTTTGTTGAAAAATCACATGTGTGTCCTAGGGTGAATTTATAGGTCCCATGCAAGATATGGGAATGAAATTCAAACATGTGGGTGTCGTGGCTCGACCGAAAAGATTGAGAAACTTGGTTTTTTAATTCCTGTAAATCCAAAACACGCCTGAAAATCATGAAACTTGGCATGGTGTCATGACATGGCACCAACATGCTGCTGTAATTTTTTTGGCCGAATTGGGACAAGCTTTGGTGTAAGCTTCTTGCAAACCGGAGCTTCCCTCAAGAAGGCTCATGGTTCCGAGAGGGAACATGTCACCTCCGTGTGCAAAACGACATACGTACACTGCCTTCTCCCGCCTTAATTTTTTACACAGGCAGATTAGATCAAATTGGAGTATTGTGCTAAATTTTGGAATTATTCCAGGTTTATTGTGCCTTTTTATACATTAATTGAGTTTCTGCGCATTTAATATGCATAATTCAAATTTGAACTACAAGCAGATGCTCCAGTGCACCAAAGTTGATTGAAAAATCACATGTGTGTCCTTGGGTGAATTTCTAGGTCCCATGCAAGAAATGGGAATGAAATTCAAACATCTGGGCGTCGTGGCTCGGCCGGAAAGATTGAGAAACTTGGTTTTTTAATTCGTGTAAATCCAAAACACGCCTGTAAATCATGAAACTTGGCATGGTGTCATGACATGGCACCAATATGCTACGGTAAATTTTTTGGCCGAATTGGGACAAGCTTTGGTGTAAGCTTCTTGCAAACCGGAGCTTTCCTCAAGAAGGCTTGTGGTTCCGAGAGGGAACGTGTCACCTCCGTGTGCGAAACGACATACGTACACTGCCTTCTCCCGCCTTAATTTTTTTACACAGGCATATTAGTCCAAATAGAAGTATCATGCTAAATTTTGGAATTATTCTGGGTTCGTTTGGCCTTTTTTATACATTAATTGAGTTTCTGGGGATTTAATGTGCATAATTCAAATTTGAACTACGAGCACATGCTCCAGTGCACCAAAGTTTGTCGAAAAATCACATGTGTGTCCTAGGGTGAATTTCTATGTCCCATGCAATAAATGGAAATGAAATTCAAACATCTGGGCATCGTGGCTCAGCCGGAAAGATTGAGAAACTTGGTTTTTTAATTCGCGTAAAAATCCAAAACACGCCTGAAAATCATGAAACTTGGCATGGTGTCATGACATGGCACCAACATGGTGCGGTAATTTTTTTTGGCCGAATTGGGACAATCTTTGGTGTAAGCTTCTTGCAAACCAGAGCTTCCCTCAAGAAGACTTGTGGTTCCGAGAGGGAACATGTCACCTTCGTGTGCGAAACTACATACGTACACTGCCTTCTCCCGCCTTAATTTTTTACACACGTAGATTAGACCAAACAGAAGTATCATGCTAAATTTTGGAATTATTCCGGGTTCGTTTGGCCTTTTTTATACATTAATTGAGTTTCTGGGCATTTAATGTGCATAATTCAAATTTGAACTACAAACACATGCTCCAGTGCACCAAAGTTGGTTGAAAAATCACATGTGTGTCCTTGGGTCAATTTCTAGGTCCCATGCTAGAAATGGGAATGAAATTCAAACATCTAGGCATCATAGCTCGGCCGGAAAGATTAAGAAACTTGGTTTTTTAATCCTGTAAATCCAAAACACGCATGGAAATCATGAAAGTTGGCATGGTGTCATGACATGGCACCAATGTTGTGGTAATTTTTCTGTCCGATTTGCGAAGGCGCACACATTAACAATCAAGAAAGTCATTTTAGAACAAGTGTTGTCACCTTACAAATCGGAAACACAAGTATTATTGAAACCATGGGCGTTCTACTTACCAATTACGTGCTGCCATGCGTCCCCTTTTTTATTGGCTAGGAGGTGTCGTGCGGGGTAGCTATTTGAGTATGGGAGGCATGCGATTAGACCCCTGCGTGTGCTCATCGGGAGGAGAGCCCTTTGACCTCTACCAGCCGCGCACCTCCCTCCCAATATCTCCACTAATGGCGCCCGAGCCCCTATTCTACGGTGTGGCTATCTGTCTCACTAGACTGAGATTTAAGAGAGAAAAATGAAAATCTAAAAAGAAAGTTTTGCACGGATCTTGATGTAAGATCCGACGGACCTATATAGCATCAACAGCGACTTATAGCAAGCATGATGAATATAAGGACGATGACAGTGGATAATAATTGTCTTACATATTTAGGAACATAATTAAAATCCCCGCAAAAAGGAACATAATTAAAAAAGCCACATGTGGCAACGCCCGAAATACACAAGGGCAAAAGAAGAAGGAAGACAACAATCTAGCTCGCTGATCTCTACTTTCTTGATGTGTTGCTGCAGGCCGTGGGAACTAGTCTCTGCGGTGAGCGGCGATGGGATCTTTCTTGTCCTCAAGATGCTGCTCGAGAGCATCCACGGATTCCTCCACCAGCCTTCTGCGCTCGATGTGCAGCATGGCATTCTCGTCCATAAGTTTCTCGACAATGACACCGGTCCTCTTCAACAAGGCAGTAGTCTCCTCCTCCAGCTCCGCACTTCCGACGATCTTCGCCCTCAGCAGGTCGCGCTCGACTCGGAGCTTCGCATTGCTCTCATTTAGTTGTCGGATGACGCCGGTAGCCTGTTCAAAAGAGGCTTTCATGTCATCCTTCAACCTCGCCCAGCCGGACATCTGATCCATCAGGCTATGGACGATCGCTTGCATGCGCCTGTAAGAGTCCTCGCCTGCCCGCGAGACATTTTCCTAGGCTGCCGCGGCGCGGGGGGACATCTCTGCTGCATTCACGGCATGGCGGGACATTTCTTCTGCTTTGGCAGCGCGTCCAGAACAGTATGCCACATCGACGGTGTGGCGAGACCTACTTGCTGCTTCGGTGGCGCGGCGGGACCTCTGTGCTGCTACGGCCACGCGTCGGGACATGCCGACTGCATTCGCGGTGAGGCGGGACATCTCTGGTGCTTCCGCTTCCATGCCTGCATCTCCCTGGTGGCAATCTCTCGACCCAGAATTCACGCTGGCCATGGCTGACGCAAGGGAACGATGATGAATGACTTGTTTGTTTTTGTGGATGAGGAGTTGCGGAGGAATGTGCAGTCATCTTGGAGTAGTAGTATTTATAACCGAGTACTAATTCGCTCCTAAGTGGGAAACCGTTTAGGTTTTGATTAGTATGAACAGGTTTGCAATTTGGAATGTGAAGGGACGCAGGCTCAAAATTTAATGACGGTTGTAAGTGCGGCACTATTCCCGGAAGGCGTAACGTGGGCATGTATGCCTTCTTGGCCGCGTACGTCGCGTTTGCACCATAGGGTGCACCGCAATAGGCAATGTCAGCACACGTCTTGTTCCAACAATCGTGCGCACTCATTATGACCATCGTGCATGCTTCTTTTAATTAGAATGTGTGTGCCCGTCTAGCGCACACACGTTGATCTACCTAACTGTTTTAGTTTGTTGTGGCTAATCGCAAACAGTTCATCCGTGTGAAGTGTATGTGATGCGTCTCCAACGTATCTATAACTTTTGATGTATTCATGCCATGTATATAATATTTTTACATGATTTTGGTATGATTTGGTTAGAACTAACCCGGACTGATGTTGTTTTCAGCAGAACTACCGTGGTGTTGTTTTTGTGCAAAAATAAAAGTTCTCAGAATGCGCTGAAAATCAACCGAGATTTTTTCTGGAGGGGGGATCCATGATCGGTGGCCATCTTCATCATCCTGACGCTCTCCATGACGAGGATGGAGTAGTTCACCCTCGGGGCTGATAGTATGTACCAGTAGCTATGTGTTTGATCTGTCTCTCTCGTGTTCTTTATATGGCACGATCTTGATGTCCGTGAGCTTTGCTATTATAGTTGGATCTTATGATGTTTCTCCCCCTCTATCTCCTTGTGATGAATTGAGTTTTCCCTTTGAAGTTATCTTATCGGATTGAGTCTTTAAGTATTTGAGAACACTTGATGTATGTCTTGCATGTGCTTATCTATGGTGACAATGGGATATTCACGTGATCCACTTGATGTATGTTTTGGTGATCAACTTGCGAGTTATGTGACCTTGTGAACTTATGCATAGGGGTTGGCACATGTTTTTGTCTTGACTCTTCGGTAGAAACTTTGGGGCACTCTTTGAAGTTCTTTGTGTTGGTTGAATAGATGAATCTGAGATTGTGTGATGCATATCGTATAATCATACCCCGCGGATACTTGAGGTGACATTGGAGTATCTAGGTGACATTAGGGTTTTGGTTGATTTGTGTCTTAAGGTGTTATTTTACTACGAACTCTAGGGTTGTTTGTGACACTTATAGGAATAGCCCAATGGATTGATCGGAAAGAATAACTTTGAGGTGGTTTCGTACCCTACAATAATCTCTTCATTTGTTCTCCGCTATTAGTGACTTTGGAGTGATTCTTTGTTGCATGTTGAGGGATAGTTATATGATCTAATTATGTTATTATTGTTGAGATGCACTAATGAAAGTATGAACCCTAGGCCTTGTTTCAACACATTGCAATACCGTTTTCGCTCACTTTTATCATTAGTTACCTTGCTATTTTTATATTTTCAGATTACAAAAACCTATATCTACCATCCATATTGCACTTGTATCACCATCTCTTCGCCGAACTAGTGCACCTATACAATTTACCATTGTATTGGGTGTGTTGGGGACACAAGAGACTCTTTGTTATTTGGTTGCAGGGTTGTTTGAGAGAGACCATCTTCATCCTATGCCTCCCACGGATTGATAAACCTTAGGTCATCCACTTGAGGGGAATTTGCTACTGTCCTACAAACCTCTACACTTGGAGGCCCAACAACGTCTACAAGAAGAAGGTTGTGTAGTAGATACCTTGGAGACGTATCAGCATCCCCAAGCTTAATTCCTGCTCGCCCTCGAGTAGGTAAATGATAAAAACAGAATTTTTGATGTGGAATGCTGCCTGACATGTCATCTCATATTCTTTTCTTTATAGCATGGACATTTGGACTTTTTATATGATTAAAAGCAATAGTCTAGTTTTGACATGAGACTTAAATACTCAAGCATATCAACAAGCAACCATGTCTTTCCAAATATCAACGCTAAAATAAGTTATCCCTAGCCCATCATGCTCAATCATTGATCCATTCATGAAACACACTCGCATATTAGCTACACTCAATGCTCAAGTACGATCATAGTGCCCCCTAGTTGGTGCTTTGTAGGAGAAGATGGAGACTCAAATTAAAAATAAAAATTGCATAAAGTAAAGGAAAGGCCCTTCATGGAGGGAAGTACGATTTGTAGAGGTGCCAGAGCTCAAAGCGAAAAACATAGAGATAAAAACATTTTGGGAGGCATTTTTTTCCTGTCAACGAGAACGATCGAGAAGTTCCCAATACTTTCCATGCTAGATATATCATAGGAGGTTACCAAACAAAAATTAAAGTTTATTCCTTTTTCCACCATACTTTCACTTTCCATGGCTAGCCATATCCACGGGTGCCTTCCATACCAACACTTTCCAAGGAATTTACTATTTGACAACATAAAGTAAATTCATTTTTCATTTCGGGATTGGGCATCCCTAATACCTTTGCCTTACTCTCGCGCAATGACAAGTGAATAAACACTCATCGTGAGAATAACATATCTAGCATGGAAATATATTAGCCACCCCCTACCGATTCATGAGTAGTACGAGCACACAAAAGAGAAGTTTATTTTGAAAATTAGAGATGGCACATACAAATTTGCTTAGAACGGCAAAATAATACCGCATATAGGTAGGTATGGTGGACTCAAGTGGCAAAACTGGTTTAAAGGATTTTGGATGCACAAGTAGTGATCATACTTAGTGCAAAATGAAGGGTAGCAAAAGATTGAGAAGCGACCAACCAAGAAACGAATAATCTCATAAGCGAGCATTAAGCATAATTAACACCGAATAATGCACCACAAGTAGGATGTAATTTCATTGCACAACTATTGACTTACGTGCTTGCATAGGGAATCACAAACCTTAAGACCAATATTCTTACTAAAGCATAATTACTCATCAACATGACTCACATAACACATCGTCATATCTGAAAACTATTACAAGGAATCAAGTTTATTTTGTCCAATGATCTTCATGAAAGTTTTTATTATATCCTTCTTGGATATCTATCACTATGGAACTAATTTTCATGAATTTCTTTTGATAGGCTCAAACAAATATAAGTGAAGATCATGAGCATAATATTTCTTTTCTCTCAAATTAATTTAAGTGAAGCAAGAGAGAATTTCTTAAAAAAATTACTAACTCTCAAATAAATCTAAGTGGAGAAATAGAGCATTTCTTCAAAAATACTAAAGCACACCGTGCTCAAAAAGATATAAGTGAAGCACTAGAGCAATTCCATAGCTCATATAAATTTAAGTGAAGCATAGAGAGCAATTCTAACAAGTCATGGCATAATTTTGGCTCTCTAAAATATGTGTGTCCAACAAGGATTCAAGACTTAAAACACAAATCAAAAGAATCAAAGACTCATATCATACAAGACGCTCCAAGCAAAACTCATAGTATGTGACGAATAAAAATATAGCTTCGAGTAAAATACCGATGGTCGTTAGAAGAAAGAGGGGATGCCACTCAGGGCATCCCCAAGGTTAGTTGCTTACTTCTCCTTGGATAATAGCTTGGGATTCCATGGGCATCCCCAAGCTTAGGCTCTTCTTACTCCTTATTCCTTCATCCGTTGTAACATCACCCAAAACTTGAAAACTTCAATCACACAAAACTCAACAAAACCTTCGTGAGATCCATTAGTATAAGAAAACAAATCACTACTATAAGTACGTTGCAACCCATTCATATTTTATTATTGCATTATATATAATGTATTCCAACTTTTCTATGGCAAAAACTCTTCAAAGAAAACCATAGAATCATCAAAACAAGCACACAACACAAAGAAAACTGAATCTGTCAAAAACAGAACAGTATGTAGCGATATGGAGATTTCGAATACTTTTGTAACTCCAAAAATTCTGAACAATTAGGAAGAGCTTAGAAATTTGTATATTAATATTCTGAAAAAATAATTGTTATTTTATCTCGCTTCTATAAAAAAGAAAATTATTTTCGTGAGCACAAAAGTTTCTGTTTTTCAGCAAGATCAAGTCAACTATCACCCGAGAAGATCCTAAAGGCTTTGCTTGGCACAAACACTAATTAAAACACAAAAACACAATCATAATAGTAGCATAATTGTGCAAACACTCAAGAAAAGAAAGAAAAAGTCAAAAATAAATTTTAATCATTGGGTTGCCTCCCAACAAGCGCCATCGTTTCACACCCCTAGCTAGGCATAAAGCAAGGATATAAGTTTTGTCATCTTTGTCATTAATGTCCTCAGAGGTGTTTTTGTCATGAGGTTTTGAAAAAACAACATAAAACATATTATCCATGCAAACCTTAGCACTATTAAGTTGCTTATCATCATAACCCCTTTGATTTCCGGCAACAATTAAGGAGTAATGTTGATTAACATTATTGAAAACTTGTTGGATTGTATCTAAAATGGGGACTTCCTTTTTAAGATTCTCATCAAAGATTTGATTATCCCCAAGCAAATGTCTTAACGCATAATCACTATTGTAAAGAATTTCATCTATCATGGGCTTTTCATGATTCATACCATAAAAATCAAAGATTTCCCTAGCCTCCCGTATTATGTAGTCAAATTCATTCATAAGAACGAGAGTGTGGCCAACTTTTTAGCCTTAGGATTCCTTATAACGGCAAGCTCAAAAAACAATCTTTGCAAAGGAGGATGAGTACGGATAAATTTACTTTCAACTTTTAGAACTAGTGCTGAAATGGCATCTGCATAAGATCTAGTATTTCTAAGTATAGGAGCATCATCAAGACTTAGATTTCCAACACAATTGAAAAATTCTAGTATACGTTCTTTTCCCATAACATTCCCTTGCCCCAAGATAAAAGTTTTAGCATCCATATTGCCCATTCGTCCAATATTAGGAGTTAGGCCATCATTTGTCGCTGCCATACGGAAATCACGCATGACTGCGAGCAAAAGATAGATCTGACGAGAAAACGGCGGACGAAAAGGAGGGCGAATAAAACAGAAATTTTTTGTGAAGTGGGGGAGAGGAAAACGAGAGGCAAATGGCAAATAATGTAAATTGCAAGGAGATGAGTTTCATGGTTAGGAACCTGGTAGACGTTGATGATGTCTCCTAGGCAACGGCGCCAGAAATTCATTTTGATGACTGCTAGACTACATCGGTATTTCCCCAAAGAGGAAGGGATGATGCAGCACAGCGACGGTATGTATTTCCCTCAGTGATGAGACCAAGGTTATCGAACCAGTAGGAGAACCAAGCAACACTACGTAAATAGCACCTGCACACAAATAACAAATACTCGCAACCCGACGTGTTAAAGGGGTTGTCAATCCCTTTCGGGTAACGGTGCCAGAAATTGGCAAACAGACATGATAAAAATATGATAGATGGGATAAATAGATCTCATATAAAATAAATTGCAGAAAGGTATTTTTGTATTTTTGGTTTAATAGATCTGAAAATAAAATCAAAGAAAAATAGACCGCAAAGGCAAATATATTAAGGAAGAGACCCGGGGGCTGTAGGTTTCACTAGTGGCTTCTCTCGAGAAAAATAGCAAACGGTGGGTGAAGAAATTACTATTAGGCAATTCATAGAACTTCAGATAATCATGACGATATCCAGGCAATGATCATTATATAGGCATCACGTCCAAGATTAGTAGACCGACTCCTGCCTGCATCTACTACTATTACTCCACACATCGACCGCTATCCAGCATGCATCTAGTGTATTAAGTTCATGGAGAAACGGAGTAATGCAATAAGAACGATGACATGATGTAGACAAGATCTATTTATGTATAAATAGACCCCATCTTGTTATCCTTAATAGCAATGATACATACATGTTGGTTCCCCTTCTATCACTGGGATCAAGCACCGTAAGATTGAACCCATCACAAAGCACCTCTTCCCATTGCAAGATAAATAGATCAAGTGGGCCAAACAAAACCCAAATATCGGAGAAGAAATACGGGGCTATAATCAATCATGCATATAAGAGATCAAAGAAGACTCAAATAACTTTCATGGATAAAAAGAGATAGATCTAATCATAAACTCAAAGTTCATCGGATCCCAACAAACACACCGCAAAAGAATTACATCATATGGATCTCCAAGAGACCATTGTATTGAGAATCAAACGAGAGAGGGGAAGCCATCTAGCTACTACCTACGGACCCGAAGGTCTACAAAGAACTAATCACACATCATCGGAGAGGCACCAATGGACATGATGAACCCCTCCGTGATGGTGTGTAGATTGCATCTGGTGGTTTCTGGAACTTGCGGCGGCTGGAATTGATTTTCGTCGACTCTCCTATGGTTTCTGGAATATTGGGGTATTTATAGAGTAAAAACGTGGTCCGAGGGGCACCCAAGGTGGGCACAACCCACCAGGGCGCGCCTGGGCCTCAAGGCGCGCCCTAGTGGGTTCTGCTCCCCTCGGAGCACCCCCAGGCGCTTCTCCGGCCCATTAGATGTCTTCTGGTCCAAAAAATCCACAAAAAGTTTCACTACATTTGGACTCCGTTTGGTATTGATTTTCTGTGATGTAAAAAATATGCAAAAAACAGCAACTGGCACTTGGCACTATGTTAATAAGTTAGTACAAAAATGATATAAAATGACTATAAAATGATTATAAAACATCCAAGAATGATAATATAACATCATGGAACAATCAAAAATTATAGATACGTTGGAGACGTATCAATGCATAGGATAAATTTTTTGGTAAAATTCCAATTTCAAACGATTCCAATTCCAAGATCCAATATCATCGCATAGACTATACCATGCCAATGATTTTCCCTTCAAAGATAAAGGGAAAACCTTCTTCTTAGCTTCATCTCGGGGTAAACTTGCAAGCTTAAATAATCCACAAATTTCATCCACATATATCAAGTGCATATCAGGATCTTCAGTTCCGTCTCCTGCATAAGGATTAGCTAGCAGTTATTCTATCATACCCAAAGGAATTTCATAACCAATATTTTCAGTAGGTGTAGAAGGTTGGGGGGCAACTAATTGTGGTTCTGGTTGAGGTGAAGATACCCCGAACAAATCCCTCAAACAATTGTTCTCCATAGTAACAAGTGACAATAATTTTCAGCACGTAGTAATAATTTTTCCTTATCAAGAGTGCTTCACTCCCCGGCAACGGCGCCAGAAAAGAGCCTTGATGACCCACAAGTATAGGGGATCAATCGTAGTCCTTTCGATAAGTAAGAGTGTCGAACCCAACGAGGAGCAGAAGGAAATGACAAGTAGTTTTCAGCAAGGTATTCTCTGCAAGCACTGAAATTATAAGTAACAAGTAGTTTGATAGCAAGATAATTTGTAACGAGCAAGTAACGGTAATGTAACAAAAGTACAGCAAGGTAGCCCAATCCTTTTGAGGCAAAAGACATGCCAAAACGGTCTCTTATGATAAGCAAAATGTTCTTGAGGGTACACGGGGATTTCATCTAGTCACTTTCATCATGTTGGTTTGATTCGTGTTTGCTACTTTGACAATTTGATATGTGGGTGGACCGGTGCTTAGGTGTTGTTCTTATTTGAACAAACCTCCTACTTATGATTAACCACCTCGCAAGCATCCGCAACTATGAGAAAAGTATTAAGATAAAATCTAACCATAGCATTAAACTTTTGGATCCAAATCAATCCATTACGAAGTAGCGCATAAACTAGGGTTTAAGCTTCTTTCACTATCGCAACCCATCATCTAATAACTAATCCATAATGCATTCCCTTAGGCCCTAATAAGGTGAAGTTCCATGTAGTCGACGTTCACATGACACCACCAAGGGAATCACAACATACATACCATCAAAATATCGAACACATATCAAGTTCACATGATTACTTGCAAAAAGATTTCTCCCATGACCTCAAAAACAAAAGTAACTACTCACAAATGATAATCATGCTCAATATCAGAGGGGTGTTAAATAGCATAATGGATCTGAACATATAATCTTCCATCAAATAAACCATATAGTAATCAACTACAAGACGTAATCAACACTACTAGTCACCCACAAGCACCAATCTAAGGTTTCGGTACAAAGATTGAACACAAGAGATGAACTAGGGTTTGAGAGGAGACATTGATGTTTATGGAGATTTCCCTCCCCGAGATGGGAGAGTTGTTGGTGATGATGATGACGACGATTTCCCCTTTGCGAGGGAACTTCCCCCGCCGGAATCGCTCCGCCGGAGGGCAAAAGTGCTCATGCCCAAGTTCCGCCTTGAGACGGCGGCTCTTTGACCCGAAAGTCCTCCTATTATTTTTTCTAGGTCAAAATAACTTATATACCAAAAGAGGGGCACCGGAGGTGGGCCGAGGAGGGCATAACCCACCAGGGCGCGCTTGGGGGCCCTGGCGCACCCAGGTGGGTTGTGCCCACCTGGTGGGGCCCCTCTGGTAGTTATTTGCTCCAATAATTCTTATATATTCCATAAAAAATCTTTGTGAAGTTTCAGCTCATTTGGAGTTGTGCAGAATAGGTGACCTGGCGTAGCTTTTTCAGGTCAGCTGCTGGTATTCTCCCTCTTTGTGTGAACCTTGCATATTATGAGAGAAAAGGCATTAGAATTACTCCAAAAAGGATTATTATGCATAAAAACATTATAAATAACATTAGTTAATCATGATGCAAAATGGACGTATGAGTACACTACGGAGGGCGAATTCTTCACAGTGGCAATCTCCACCAACTTGAAGGCCACCATGATCACCTGTTAGTTGTTTCCTTTGGACTATGGGTCCGTAGCAGTAGCTAGATGATTTTCTCTTCTATACTTCTCAATACAAAGATGACATGAGTTGTCCTAGATGATTGTGATCCATCTGATATAATCTGTTGGCGTGTGTGTCGGGATATGATGATTTGTTACTTTATGATCAGATTTATCCATAAATACTTTTTAGATCTATTTGGTTTCTTTGCTGCAAAATTCTTATCCGTATATCTCTCTGATATATTTTCTTTTTGGCCAAGTTTGGGTTTTGATCTTCAAGAGGGAGTTGTGTATGATAGTTGGGTTCAACCTTACAAGTAATCTACCACAATGATAAAAAGTGAAAAAGGATTGTGTTGTGTTGTTGCCACTGGGGATAAAAAGATGGTTGCATAGTTGTCTTTGAATGTAGGGTGGAGACAATATACCATCTACTTCATGTCATCAGCAATACTATGTTTTTACTTAATACTTTAAGATGCATGCTAGATCGGTCTTGGGTGGAGTATTAGTTATAGATGTAGTTGGGTAACAGTCTATAGGTACTAAGACGTGATTCTCATATGTTCACTATGTCATAGATGATCATAGTTATAAATATTTCAAGTTAAGCTATGGTCAGCTAATTTTGTTACCACACTTTTTGATAGAAACCACCAGTGAACCTATGGACCATGGTTCATCTTCTTCCTATAAAACTTTCAATCTCAATCAACTCTCTTTTGATTCCTTGCTTTTACATTCCCATTAAATTTCCATCGGCTCCAAGCCTTTTTTGTTGCATTTGATACTTTGTAACTAGTAAGCTAGTGGGAATGACAATCTCACTCGTCATGTTGCATTGGGGGACCAGAAAGTTTTGTATCAATGTGTGCAGGTGTTAATTATTGAATGTGTTACTAAGATCATGTTGGTTTGATAAACCTTGATGTCACTTGAGGGGAACTGTTGCTTGCTACAAACCCTTGCACTTGGGGGCCCAACACCATCCAATTTTAGATTAAGCAAAAGCCTTTTCCCGGTGGCGGTGCTGGGGAGCTTACATCACAATCATAGTTCTACACTCCTTTATTTTACTTCTGTAAGTGTGTCAAGTGCCCCCTCAGTGGTTTTGGAGTATTGAAGACAAATAGGTTGAGGGACCAAGGTGTTTGTCAGTGTACACGGAAGATATAGTCCCTGAAGAATTGATTTAACACATGGAAGACGACCCCTAAAATGGATTTCTTCAAGTGAAGAATTTGGTGATGAAATTGGTATGACCTTTGAAGAAATTGATGTAAAGACTTGAAGCCTGAAGACTTTTGTTTTCGTAGTTTCTTTCTTCTTATTTGAGGAATAGGAAAAACCATACTATCAAAGGGGGTCTAGGTGAATCATTGTTCGCATTTCCAAAGTGATGCTCAAACATATACATACACAAGCCGCTCCGAGTGAAGCCTTCAGAAATCTATGGAATAGCTAACGCATTTGCTAGCGACGGTGACGAAGTTCATCTGGTCGCGGAGGAATTTGTTCAGGCTGAAGAGTTAGGAGTTCGCCAATACGATCTGCCTAAAAGTGAGGAAATTGAGTGCCCCAACAAATTTGAGAGTTAAAATTCCGACCGTTGCTGCAACACGCGTCAGCTGTCGAGTGCATCTGTATCCTGACAATGGTCATATCAGAGAAGGGCATTTATGACAATTCTTGTCAGGTTGCCCTGGCTATAAATAGCCGCCCCCACAACCACTTGTTGGTTGGCCGCTCAGAGAGAACTTGACACTTGTCATTTGAGAGCAACCCATCCTCTGACTACTTTGAGAGAATCCTAAGTGAGGAAAAACCCAAAGCGAAAGTAATTGAGCATCACTGAAGGGATTGATCTATGTGATTCGACGCCTTTTTCCTTTGAATATTTTCATTCTTCTAGATGGTTAGGTGTCATGTTCTGAGCACCCAAGAGTCATTGTGGTGTGCTGTGACCAAATATGTGAAGGAGTAGTTCTTGCTCTTCTCTTCTTTTCTTTTCTTGGAGTAATTCTTGCTCTTCTCTTCTTTTCTTAGAGTAGTTCCTTACTCTGTCTTCTTGATATTTCCAGTACCAATTCCTTAAAAACTTTTCCTTTAAATTAACTGAAACCTTTTCCTTTAATTAAAATTAAATGAAACCTTTTTTCTTTAATTTAAATTAATTGAAACATTTTCAGTTAAATTAAATGAAAAAATTAGTTAATTAAAATTAAATGAAATCGTTTTAGTTAATTAAATGAAATCTTTTTCAGGTAATTAAATGAAACCTTTTCGGATAAACATTCTCTTCTCTCCTCTCATAGTGCTTGCATATAATTCAAAAATCTATTAATTAAAACTAAATTCAAAAACTTGGAGTAATTAAAACTAAACTCAAGGATATATGCATCAAGGAGTTACACATACTCCAACAAGGAGTTACAAATACACACATACTCATACTCCGACAAGGAGCTACACATACACACATATTCATACTCCAACAAGGAGTTACTCATACTCATACAAAGCATCACAACCTCATCACAAGCATCTCCCACAAGCAACAAACATCACAAGATTCCCATGTACACTCTCTTCTTCCATTAGTGAACTCTCTCCATTAGCCCTAGATTGTGTAGGGCATTTTCATAAACGTCCTGAGGACATGAAAGTCTTGGAGGTAGCAACCCAAGATTCTCCAGCCTTTCCTTGTTCACATGGGGTGTTTTATAGCCATTGTCCCATGCATGGTTCAGGATTGTAATCATGCAAGCATGTAGAGTTAGGAAAATTCTATTCATCTTGTAAACCTCATAGTCTTCAAATTCTTCCAACACACTCTTAATAAGATATTGAAGTGTTCTACGGCTTAGACAATCTGTCATAGATTGCAATGAGTTGAAAAATCCAAGGTCAAGCGCATTCAAATCAGGACTATATATTGGCAGGCTGTTGGACTAGTCTGATGTCGATTCTAGTTCTTGCAACAACTGCTAATTTTTTTGCGTCATTAGGCAAGATGTGAGGCTTAGCATTGTCCTACCGTATGTAGATGGTCTGCCTAGCATCATTATCAGGCCAAGCAACTTGTATTGCCGGCAACACCTTCTCTATTAGGAACTCCCTCATCCCTTGTCCATTGACTTTTATTGACTCTGTCTTTATTGTACCTCTAGGCCTGTTGTCACTTCTCTTCTGAGCAGGAACTTCTTTAAAAAATGGCCAAATACATATTTTCCATAGAAGGTCACATTCCTTCGCTATCCCACCTTTGCCTAGAAACAACTGTTAAGAACATGACCTTTCCAATATAGTTGCTTTGCATAGGTCTGATAGGCTCTTCCTCACCATCCGACAGATAATAGGTATTGTTTTTCTTCATCATGTTAAACCATTTCCCATCAATATGAACAACATTATGCATAGTCTTGAATTTAGGCCTTGTAGTTTTTGTTATTGTCTCATCAAGCATCGATAAGAAAAATTTCACCCTATCCTTCTTATTATTTTCCTTTAGAACTGGCTTCACATAGTTTGTATGCTTCTTTATCAACTTCAACTGGAACTTTATGTGGAGTGTGGTAGGGCTGCATCCCAATTGCCAAGCTAATGATCTGATAGTAGACCTCTTGTTCAGTGGGATTACGGGGATTTGTTCTAGGTTGATGTCCTTAGGCTTTCTTCCACATTTTCCTTTTTTTGGTTAGAAACATCGACCTCCAAACCTTGTGATTTGCTTCATCACTTTCTTCCAAATTCTTTGTATATTCCAGACACCTACTCCAAAAAAATTGCAACATATTTCTTGTCATCTCTCTTAAACTCCCCCCCCCTCTACTCATACACAATGTATGCAATGCAATATAAACAACATATTTTTGCTTGTCATCGAGGGTTTCCTTTTTTGAACTACTTGCTCAACACATGCACAAAGAAAAAAATATTACTCCTACTAAATACTGAAATGATCAAATGGAGTACAACAAAGAAATGAATAAATGATCAAATGAAAATATTTAGTTAACTTTAACCAAAAATATTTAGTTAACTTCAACTAAAAATATCCAGTTATAGCATTAGCATATTGTACAAGCATTATCAAGTGTATACTATCCCATTTACTGTCTACTCATGATCATTTACTTTGTCTTTGTTTTTACTCCTGATAGTAGTTTATCTTTTAATTAGCATATTGTACAAGCATTATCAAGTGTATATTATCCCTGAATTTATTAACATGACACTGTCAAGTTTTTACTAGATCATTTTTTCTGAAACTTGCACATGAACATCACATCTCCTGCATCTCCTTCCATTTACACATGAACATTACATTTCCTGCATCTTCTTCTATTTGTAGTAAACAAGTTCCTACTGTAGATCTCACTACTCCTATAGAAAAACTGTCAAGTTTTCTAAAACAGTCATTTACACAGTGCATTCATTTAACTAAAAATTGAAACTATAACTATACCTGCATCTTGAACAATTTCTTCTCCTGCATCTTCATCCATTTCATCTCCACCTTCTACAAGTGGAGTGTAGTTGAGGTATGGGAGATCCATGTTCTCAAGGTAACTAAAAAAACTTTCAACGTAAGTGGTTGAACTCCAAATCACTTGCACTATGTTTGAAATATAACTGTAGCACATTTAGAGTTACAATCAAATGTTTAGTTAACTGCAAGACATGCGGGCTATACTTTAGTGATCTCCTGGTGCATAATTCAGTTTAAACTAAAAATTCATAGCGAAATACTAGAGTAAATAGAAGAGCGTTTCGGTCAAGTTCACGGTGAAATACTGGACTATACTTTAGTGATCTCCTAGTACATGAGTAATTCAGTCAAATTCGTAGTGAAATACTGGACTGATCTTTACTTTTGTGATCTCCTAATACATGACTAATTCAGCCAAATTCATAGTGAACTACTGGACTATACTTTAGTGTTCTCCTGGTACATGAGTAAATCAGTCAAATTCATAGTGATCTCCTGGAGTAAACAGCAGAGTGATCTCCATGTACTTGTACTAGAACTAGAGTAATTCAGTCAAATTCATAGTGATCACCTGGAGTACTTATACTGGAACTAGAACTGCTCCTGGAGTACTTGTACTAGAACTGGAGTAATTCAAAGTTTTCTTTATCTTAAACTCGGATTACGATTCAAAATGTTCTTTATCTTGAAATTAGAGCAAGTTTCAGTCTATGATCATCAAATTATTTATGTTTGTAGTGTTTCCAGCGACAACAAAGTGTGTACCGGGAGAGGAGATGGACCTAGGGCGAGGAAGAGCCTGGGAAGTAGCCGAGCAAAACACCAGCTCACCTTCACCTGCGCGCGGGAGAGGAAGAGCCCAGCACCATCTCGCCTCCACCTGGGCACGCTTGGGCCAGGAGGAGCCCCTGGGCATGGGAGAGGAGGAGCGTCTGGACATAGGTGGAGTGGATATCCTGGACATAGGGACAAGCTGGTGCAGGGGCACAGACGCGCTGGTTTAGTTGCCGGAGGTGGAGGTGGGGGCAGAGGTGGAGGGCGGATGTAACACCCCGGATATGATTTTCCCAATATGTAATCCAACTCTTGTCGTTTTCGGTGTTAAGTTATTTTATTTTCTCGGGTTCGGGTTTTTGTCTCCGTGTGTTGTTATCGTTGTCATGCATCTCATATCATGTCATCATGTGCATTGCATTTGCATACGTGTTCATCTCATGCATCCGAGCATTTTCCCCGTTGTCCGTTTTGCATTCCAGCGCTTCGTTCTCCTCCGGTGGTCATTTCTACCTTTCTTGCATGTGTGGGGTTTAAACATTTCCGGATTGGACCGAGACTTGCCAAGCGGCCTTGGTTTACTACTGGTAGACCGACTGTCAAGTTTCGTACTATTTGGACTTCGTTTGATGCTCCAACGGTTAACCGAGGGACCGAGAAGGCCTCGTGTGTGTTGCAGCCCAACACCCCTCCAATTTGGCCCAAAACCCTCTCCATCATCTAGAGCGTTCGATCACGATCGCGTGGCCAAAAACCGCACCTTATTTGGACATTCCTAGCTCCCTCTACCTCTATATAAAGACCACCCTCCGAAATTCTCGTTCTCCTCCCTCCAAAACCCTAGATCCGCCACCTCGCGCCGCGCCGGACACGTCCGGTCCGGCCGGACACGTCCGCCGCCGCGCCCAGCCTACCACCGAGTGCCACGTGTCCCCAGGGGACCGCATCGCCGCCGCCACCGACGCGGGCCCGCAGGCCCAAGCACCGACCCCCTTCCTCCTCCACCCGGGCCAGAGGAGCCCCGCGGCCCGACCGGCATCCGCCGCCGCCCGCCTCCTTCCCGGCCAAGCCGGCAAGCTCCGGCCGCCGCACGCCAAGTCCGGCGAGCCGCCCCGCTCCGGCGACGCCTACCTCCTCCGGCCGGAGTGCCACCAAGTCCGGCGAGCTCCACCCCGGCTCCTTCCTCCTCCCCACAAGCTCCTCCGGCGAAGCTTCGGCCCCCCATGACGAACTCCGGCCGCCGTGCCCCCAAGTCCGGCAAGTCCCACAACGAACCTCGGGAAACATGCAAATCGGGCCAGATCTGGATCCAGTTCATCTCGCAGTTGACTTTTCGCCCCGAAACCCTAACTATTTTGCTATGTTCGTCATGTCGTAACTTTGCATCCGTAGCTTCGTTTTGGGCATATAGCATATCAAAATGTTCGACTCAGAGAGCACATCATTTCATCTCATTGCATCATTTTCATTTGAGTTCATCTTGATGCCCTAAATGCTGTTGGAAGAGTGCTATTTGGGATAATTGTCAGATCTGCTGCTCCATTTAGATATTTGTCATTTTTGCCATGATTATTGTGTGCATGATATGCCCCTGAGCTCTACATGTGTTTTGTTATATGTTTTGACATCTTTTCAGAGGTGCAATCCATGTATTTTTGTGATGTGTGTGGTGACTAGCACAAGCTTGCAAAGTGGAGCATTCGTTAATGCTGATTTCAGGGACTTAGCATTTCCACTAAGTCCTTGATCTGATTATCTTAATATGCCATATGTTCATGTTGTTTCCTAGTGATCCGTGCCTCTTTTGAGGATGATCAGTAAGGATGTTTTGTTAATCTTGTAGTGCTCTATCCATCCATGTCTTTGTTTGCAATTATGGAGCACCCTAGCTTGAGTCAATCGAGCTCTACTTTTGTCATTTCGTGAATCTGGGCAGATTATCTACTTGTTAGCGATTTTGCCGAGGATGTTGTAGTTGATCCGTGCATGCTATGTTATTGTTCTTGCCATGTATAGCTTGTATAATGTGTATTCTTGGTGGGTGCATGCTTAGATTGTCATGACTTGCTCTGTAGTGAGTGCATCGAGCTCGTAAACATGCCTACTTGATATCTGATTTTGCATGCTCCAGTTTTTCACTAAGTCTGAGAACTAATTATGTTTTTGCCATGTTCACATGCTTGCAATTGTATTTTCTGATCCCTTTTGGCTCAAGGTCACTAAGGGACTTTTGTTAAGCTCTTTGAGTAGCTCCATTCCATGCTTTACCTTGCCATGTTCAGGTCCAGCAGCATATAGTTTTCATGCTCCAAAGTGTGCTACCTGATCTAAAATTCCAGACAAGTGTTAATTTCACTAAGTCTGAAATCTGTTTACCAAATGCATTTTTGCCATGCTTGTTTGAACCTGTTAATGGATGATTTGGCCATAGCTCAGTGTTCCTCTTTTGTTAAGAATCATGAATGGATCCCTGCCATGTATTTTGATGCCATGTTTGGGTGCTGTAGCATGTTCATCTTGTTGCATTTAGATGGCTACTTGCTGTAAATCACAGAACGTGGTCATATTTGAATTGCTTGTCATTTCCAAACCGCAAATCCGATTCCGGAGTTCTTTATATCGTTTTCAAGCGATTTCATCTCACCTTTCCAGTGGCACACTTGGATTTCCATGTTGAGGCCAGGTTCACTCATTCCTTATCAAATCTTGCATATGCATCGCATGTCGCATCCCGCATAGCATACCATGTTTGCATCATGTTGTTTGAGTTCTGCACATGGTTGATTGTGTCCTTGTTGCTTGTTTGTCTTGTTTGGGTAGAGCCGGGAGACGAGTTCGCTAACGAGGAGTCCGTTGAGTTTGCTTTTGAGGATCCAGTCAACTCTGACAACTTTGCAGGCAAGATGATCATACCCTCGAAATCACTACTATCTTTGCTTTGCTAGATGCTCGCTCTTTTGCTATGCCTATGCTATGATGCCTACCACTTGCTTTCGAGGAACATTATTTACTTGTTGGGATATCATTATATTATCTTGTTATCTTAATGCATCTATATACTTGGTAAAGGGTGGAAGGCTCGGCCTCTCGCCTAGTGTTTTGTTCCACTCTTGCCGCCCTAGTTTCCGTCATATCGGTGTTATGTTCCCGGATTTTGCGTTCCTTACGCGGTTGGGTGATAATGGGAACCCCTTGATAGTTCGCCTTGATTAAAGCTTTTCCAGCAATTCCCAACCTTGGCTTTACCATTTGCCACCTAGCCTCTTTTTACCTTGGGTTTCCGGAGCCTGAGGGTCATCTTATTTAACCCCCCCGGGCCAGTGCTCCTCTGAGTGTTGGTCCAAACTAGAGTCCTGTGCAGCGCCCCCTCGGGGAAACTCGAGGTTTGGTTTTAGTTGTATGGAGCGCTCATCTGAGTGTGCCCTGAGAACGGGATATGTGCAGCTCCTATCGGGATTTTCGGCACATTCGAGCGGTGTTGCTGGATTTGTTTTAACTTGTCAAAGTGTCTTGTAGAACTGGGATACCGAGTCTGATCGGAATGTCTCGGGAGGAGGTCTATTCCTTCGTTGACCGTGAGAGCTTGTCATGGGCTAAGTTGGGACTCCCCTGCAGGGATTTGAACTTTGGAAAGCCGTGCCCGCAGATATGGGCATATGGGAATTTGTTAATGTCCGGTTGTAGATAACTTGAACCTTAACTTAATTAAAATGAATCAACTGAGTGAGTTACCGTGATGGTCTCTTCTCGGCGGAGTCCGGGAAGTGAACACGGTGTTGGAGTAATGCTTGCCGCAGGTTGTTCTCTAGTTATTCGTTCGCGCTTTGCCTTCTCTTCTCGCTCTCTTTGGCGAACAGGTTAGCCATCATATATGCTAGTCGCTTGCTGCAGCTCCACATATTTACCTTGCCTTACCTATAAGCTTAAATAGTCTTGATCGCGAGGGTGCGAGATTGCTGAGTCCCTGTGGCTCACAGATTACTTCCAAACCAGATGCAGGGCCTGATGATTCCGTTCCAGATGACGTGCTTGAGCTTAAGTGGGAGTTCGACGAGGACTCATGCTGTTACTATGTGTCTTTCCCTGATGATCAGTAGTGGTGCCCTGTTGGGGCGATCAGGACCGTGTTGCATGTTGGGTTTATCTTTTATTTTCGCGCCGTAGTCGGGCCATGAGTGTTTGATTGATGTAATGCTATTTATGTACTTTGATTGACGTGGCGAGTGTAAGCCAACTATGTATCTCCCCTTTTATTATATATATTGCATGGGATGTTGTGAAGATTGCCTAACTTGCGACATTGCTTTCAATGCGGTTATGCCTCTAACTCGTGCCTCGACACGTGGGAGATATAGCCGCATCGAGGGCGTTACAGCGGAGGTCAAGGTGGGGTCAGAGGTAGAAGACGATTGGATGATTCAAAATATTAAGGTAATTTCATTGGTGTTCACCTGGTCAGAACAAAATCTTTAGCAACCTATATTTCGGAACGGATGGAGTATAACCTACATTTAGTTTGTATTTTTTATTTATGATTGAAGTATAATTTAAACATCCATACATGAATATAAATGGGCTTCAGTGAGCTGATGGCCCGCGTTGAAACAGTTTACATTTGAGAAAGTCCATGGGCCCCTTTGCAGAAATTTCTCCTAAGCGTTCTGACAAATGCAACTTCTGCTAGGGCTTTGACAGAGTAGAGTGGTGCTATCTTCAGGCAATCATGATCAAGTTGGGCTTCTATGAAAGGTGGGTAAATATTGTTATGATCTTTGTGACCACTGTGAAGTTCTCAGTGATGTTTAACGGCAAGAAACTAGAAGAATTCAAACCTTCAAGAGGGATAAGACAAGGGGACCTGATTTCTCCATACTTGTTCTTGTTAGAAGCAGAGGGCATGTCGTGCCTTTTACTATCGAAAAGTGAGCCATCCAATTTGCATGGTCTTCAGGTGGCACCCACAGCGCCGCTGGTAACCATATTTTTTGCTAATGACAACATGTTGTTCTTCGAGGCAAACGGTATGGGTGCGTCCGAGGTGAACCTAGTCTTGGATCTTTATTGTCAAGCCACTGAGCAGCGAATCAACCATGTAAAATCTTCCATTTATTTCAGCAAAGGAGTTTCGGAGAGCATAAGGCAGGAGATCAAGGGCTTACTTAATGTTCCTAATGAATCTCTCAATGAAAAATATTTGGGGATGCCATCAGATATCGGTTAAGAAAATGGTGCTTTTAAATACCTAAAGGACCACCTATGGAGTAAGATCCAGGGGTGGATTGCAGACACCATGTCATCGGCTGGGAAAGAGGTGTTGATTAAAGCGGTTGCTCAGGAAATTCCAGTTTACTCCATGTCTTGTTTTAAGCTGCCCAAAGGTCTGTGTGAACACCTCAAAATGCTCATAAGGAAATTTTTGTGGGGAATTAAAGAGGGATACTGCAAACCACATTGGGTCTCTTAGAAGTCAGTGCCACAACTAAAGAGCATGGGCGGCCTACACTTCAAAGACTTCGAGCATATTTAACTTGGCCATGTTGGCGCAACTGAAGGAAATATGCCCTAGAGGCAATAATAAAGTTGTTATTTTATATTTCCTTATTCATGATAAAATTTTATTATTCGTGCTAGAATTGTATTGATCGAAAACTTAAATACATGTATGAATACATAAACAAAATATTGTGCCCCTAGTAAGCCTCTACTAGACTAGCTCGTTGATCAAAGATGGTTAAGGTTTCATAACCATGGACATGTGTTATTGTTTGATAACGGGATCACATCATTAGGAGAATGATGTGATGGACAAGACCCATCCGTTAGCTTAGCGTATTGATCGTTCAGCTTATTGTTATTGCTTTCTTCATGTCAAATACATATTCCTTTCGACTATGAGATTATGCAACTCCCGGATACCAGAGGAATACCTTGTGTGCTATCAAACATCACAACGTAACCGGGTGATCATAAAGATGCTCTACAGGTATCTCCGAAGGTGTTTGTTGAGTTGGCATGGATCAAGATTAGGATTTGTCACTCCGAATATCGGAGAGGTATCTCTGGGCCCTCTCGGTAATACACATCATCAGAAGCCTTGCAAGCAAAGTGACTAATAAGTTAGTTACAGCATGATGTATTACATAACGACTAAAGAGACTTGCGAGTAACGAGGTTGAACTAGGTATGAAGATACCGATGATCGAATCTCGGGCAAGTAACATACTGATGGACAAAGGGTACGTATGTTGTCATAATATTCGACCGATAAAGATCTTTGTAGAATATGTAGGAGCCAATATGGGCATCCAGGTTCCGCTATTGGTTATTGACCGAAGAGGTGTCTCGGTCATGTCTACATAGTTCTCGAACCCGTAGGGTCTGCACGCTTAACGTTCGTTAACGATATAATATTATATGAGTTATGTATGTTGGTGACCGGATGTTGTTCGGAGTCTCGAATGAGATCACATACATGACGAGGAACTTCAGAATGGTCCGGAGGTAAAGATTGATATATGGGATAATAGTGTTTGGTCTTTGGAAAGGTTCCAGAATTCACTGGAAGGGGTTTCGGATGTTTCCCGAAATGTTTGGGCATGAGAACACTTTATTTGGGCCAAGGGGTAAAGCCCACGAGGATTTTGGAAAGTGCAAAAGGAAGTTTTGCGGAGGCCAGGGGGCAGACGCCAGGAACCCTGGCGTTTGGGGGGTACACACCGGGAACCCTGGCATCTAGCCCTGCAGTCCGAGAAGGACTCTTCCTTTCAGGAAAAACCGACTTTGAGGAGGCTTTTACTCCAAGTTTTGACCCCAGGGCTCAACATATAAATAGAGGGGCAGGGCTAGCACCCAAGAGACATTAAGAATCACCAAGCCGTGTGCCGGCAACCCCGTCCCTCTAGTTTATCCTCCGTCATAGTTTCCGTTGTAGTTGGCGAAGCCCTACGGAGATTGTTCTTCACCAACACCGTCACCACCCCGTCGTGCTGCCGGAACCCATCTACTACTTCGCCCATCTTGCTAGATCGAGAAGGCGAGGACGTCATCGAGTTGAACGTGTGCTGAACACGGAGGTGCCGTATGTTCGGTACTTGATCGGGACGGATCGTGAAGGTGTACGACTACATCAACTGCGTTGATAAGCGCTTCCGCTTTGCGATCTTCAAGGGTATGAAGATGTTCTCCCCTCTCGTTGCTATGCATCTTCATGGATAGATCTTGCGTGTGCGTAGAATTTTTTTTTATTTTCCACGCAACGTTTCCCAACAGCAGCAAGCATGGAGGTTGCTTCAAAATCCAGAGTCGCTAAGTGCCCGAATACTCAAGAGCATCTACTATCTAAATGCAACAATCCTGACTGCGGCCTTGGGAGGTCACCCAAGTCAAGTTTGGAGGGTTGTGATCGAAGGCCAAGACACACTGAAAATAGGCTTGATCAAAAGAATAGGCAATGGTCAGACAACTAGTATCTGGGATGACAATTGGCTACCCTATGGGGAGATCCTAAGACCATACGGATGTGTGGCGCTTAACCCATTGCACATGGTTTTGGAGCTCATAGATGAATGACAGCAACATGGAACAAGCAACTTGTTACTGGGGTATTCATGCCAATGGACGTCCAGGTAATCATGGGGATACCTTCATGCACTAGAAACATACCAAATTTCTAGAGCTAGTTTTCTGAAAAGAATGGAACATTCACAGCGCGATCAGGTATAACATGTTTTTAGAAACACCTCAAAGGAGGGAGGCGTGGCTACAAGGAAACAATGGCTCCTCTAGCACCGCTCGGGAAGAGCAAGCATGGAAAACCCTTTGGAGAACACAAGTATCGGATAAGGTTCGGATGTTCTTATGGCGTCTATCAAAACATTCAATTCCAACCAACGACATAAGGGCCCACAGGCACATGAGCAGCTCTGATGCATGTGGAATTTGCGGGTTACTAGACTCATGGAGGCACTCGTTAATTGATTGCACCATGTCGAGGTGCACTTGGACACTTGTTGATGAAGATATGGCGCAAACCTTAGTTTGAACTACAAAAAACAAACGCCAATGATTGTTTTTTCACACACATGGAATCATTACCACATGAGCTCTTCGTGAAGTTATCCGTGACACTATGGGCGATCTAGGCAGGGAGAAGGAAGGGTATCCATGAGGGTATTTTTCAAAGCCCCCAATCGATACATTTTTTGTCAAACGATTCATTGAAGAACTTGATATGATCAAAGAAGTCAAGCCGGTGCCTGCTGCGGCTACGACCGCACCTCCAGGGGACCCCCTTCCGCGCCCAAAGGCTCCACGTGCCGGCTATAACAAAATACATGTTGATGCTGGCGTCCATTCAGGCAGAAGGGGATCGGTTGTATCTGTGTGTAGAGACAGTGAGGGCAACTATGTTGGAAGCTTCGCTCTGGTTATTGATGAACTTCACGACCCAAGTGTTCTAGAGGTCATTGCATGCAGAGAGGCACTTGGAGTGGCAAGAGACTTGCATTTTCAACAGATTGTTATTATTTCTGACTCTAAACAAGCTGTTTGTGAAATAAACAAAAGGAGTAGGAGGAAAATATGAAGCCATCATCAATGAAATAAAACTTCAAAAGTCTGTTTTTACATGTAAATTTTACTTTTGAAAGCCGTGCTGTGAATTATGAACCATATAGTTTAGACACTTTTAATCTCAGGCAGGGCAATGGCGGAGCCCGAGGTATTCTTGGGCATTCCATGGAATACCCATGATTTGGCCCAATAAAAAATCAGATATACATATCCATTCTTCAGGCTCCAGCCCAGGCAACAGGCCACGCGAAGTCGAGCCCACGGCACGCAGCCCTCAACTCGTTCACCAGCAGGATCGACCTAGCTGCCGCTGCCGGCGTCGGCGCTGCAGCGACAACCGCACCAGCCACCAGCACGGCAGCACCTCCAGGCGTCCAGCCATCCGCAAGTCCCATTCTCTCGGCTACTCTGCTCGCGGCCTCGCGCTCGTCCCCTCGTTGGTTGTGACTGTATAGCAGCAACAGTAAATTGACTTAGAAAAGTATGCTCCTGAACCTGCAAACAACAATTAACATAGACGCTTAGGAGTATCCTAACTGCCTCACATGAGCAGCAAATAGATTACATAGGTAGTTATCCTACATATGAATTTTTGTACAGGGTTATTGAGAAGAGTACGATTTCTCAAATCGGTTCGATCCTCTCCAAAGGAAGTTTCACAGTGCAAAAAAAAAAGGTGTGAAAGAGCAGATTTAGCTGAATCGCTCCTGGGGCTTTTTACCCCAGGAAGCTTAGTGATTTAGTATACATTTACATTGTATTGCAAAAAAAATTACAATGAATATCCAACACCAAATTCCTGGCTCCGCCACTGGGGCAGGGGCATCACATCTGGTTTGGCCAACCCGATTTGTATCCCATCTTTGTTGGTTTTTGTTTGTTGAATAAAGTAAAAGCTTCGGCTAGGGCCTAGGGCGGACGGAGAGCCGCTGCCGAACCTGGTACACGATGAAGCTCCCCGATGCATGGCGCCATCCCCAACGTGTCCCCGCACCACGCCTACCCGACCGCGCCGCGAAGACCACGTGTGCGGGGCCGCTTCGCCACGTGCACAGCCACGCACTCAAACGGGTCCCACTTCAAACCACCACCTCCCACCTTCACTTATTCGCGCCTCCGCCCTTCCCAGTCTCGACGGTCAGACATCCCTCCGCTCCCGACCAGGAATCGCGCGCGAGCTCCAAATACGCAAAAACTGAAGCGCCCGCGTGCAAACCAGGGCGGCATGATGACGCGTGCGCGCTCCCGCTAAAACCTTTCTCCCGGCGTTCGGCGAGCGAGCTGAGAGCGCGACACTACGACACAGATACTCCCTGACCCATGCCGCGAACGAGCCTGCCTGAATATTCGTGAGAATTGGCGCGACAGGACAAGGTCGACCCATGGCAGGAGATCGCCGGGCTCTGTGTCTGGTCGCCGGCGCGATCCTCCTCTGCTCGTGCTTTGCTCGGGTGCTGTGCGGCGACGAGCAGGAGCAGCAGCAGGAGATTCAGAGGCTCAGGTCCAAGGTCGCGTCGCTAGGTCAGCTGCCTGCCGGTTTATTTGTTGAGCACAAGATATGAAATGTAATCGTTTCGTGTGTTCCTGCTTTGCTGGGCGAAGAAAGAATTGACAGTTGAGTTTATCTGGTTGGGTTCAGAGGACGAGGTCGGCTGGAGGAAGGAGGAGACCTCGCAGCTGGAGAGCGTCGTCAGGGAGAGGACGGCGCAGATCGCGGCGTTGGTCGGCGGGCTAGAAGCTATGCAGGTGAGGAATGTGGCAGATGATGAATCCGTGGTGAAGGCGAGCACCAACAGTGCGATGATCGAGAAGCAGGTAAGGAAATGGACCATTAATTCCAGTCTCCAGTTTCAGCAAGTAGCTAGGTAGTGATCGATATTGCAGTGGCAATCAATCCCAAATTCATATGGCAACCGAACTGACGAAGGATACAAAAGGAGAACAGATTGAGAGGCTGGGCAGTGATTTGGAAGACCAGGTTAAGAAAGGGGAGTTGTTGGAAACCCGGGCTAGCGAAGCAGAGAAAAGCCTGCTTGAGCTTGGTCAGAAGTTGGATCGTGTAAGTACAGTCATGTTGGCCGGGACAGGTTATAGTGGGTGGTTGTTGGCAGAATTCTGATGTGATTCGTGTCGTATTCAGGTTGAGAAGATAAACGCTGAGCAGAGGAAGAAAATTGAGGAGCTGGAACAAGATCTTCAGCATTCAAAAGTTGGTACACATGCAAGGAAAATACAGTAATTGAGAAGAACCCTCAACGTGCTAATTATATGCTTCATGTTCAGGACAAACTGTCTGGGGTGCAAAGACAAGCAAAATTGAAGGCTCAGGAGTTGGCAAATGTATGGGCAACTAGAAGTACAATATTTTTGCTTAGAAGTCAGTGATCTGCAGAGAACTTAACGCATGACGGCTCATTTTCAGGTTCATGGCATGTGGCTTCCGTATTGGTTCGCATCGCGCTCTGTACATTGTCAGGTATAGGTGGATCCATCCAGTAGTATGGAACTTTATGTAGATTTCGAGACTTCCATTTAGGTTTACTTGCTGCATTTGCAGGAACTAGCATCTGCCAAATGGCATCTCCATGGGAAGCCTGTGCTTGATGCTCTGTTGGAGAAGGTTTGTTTGTTTCATATGGATATTTAGTTAAATATCGTACAAGTGCTACTTGCTAGTAGTATTTCTAAATGCAACCACCACCGTTTTACAATGCCAAGTTGACAGGTTGCTGAGACGTTGGCACATGCACAAAGACTGGTGGAACCACACTTGCAGGCAACAAAAAATGTAGGCTAATGTTCTGAACCAACACTCCCCCTCACCTCTTTGTGAAACACTCTGACACGCCATCTCTTGCTTCATGAAGAAACTGGTGCCTGTTGCCAAATTTCATTTCAACTCACTGAAGAACAGCACTAAGCCGGTAGCTGCCAGGATGGCCACAGCCTACAGAGCATGCAAGGATGCCATCCAGCCATGTATGGTGAAGTCTCAAGAGTTTGCAGATCACTACTGGCAGGTGACGCTGATGCATAGCAAGCGATTTCATCTCACTGTATGCATGGTTGACCCACCTAAGTCTGATCCTGAACACGAACGGTTTCACTCTAGTAGGAATGCAGGAAGTTCTCCGAGCCACACGTCGCACGGATCGCGGCAGCGTCTGAACCTCACCTTTCGGCTGTTGCGGCTGTTGAACCTTACACGAGGCCTGTCAAGTCTGTTTGGAGGCAGCTCGTTATGGCGACGAGCTTCTACCATAGTCAGGTGCAGCCTTTTTCTCCCTCAAAACATGGCACTGGCCGTATACACTTTGGGCTAAAAATTAATCGCTGTTGAAATGCAGGTTCAGAAAGGAATCAGTGGCTTCCTGGAGGACAGTGAGCTGCTGGACCAACTTTCAGCTTATAGACTTGCGTGGTGGATGGTAACTAAAATAAGTACTCTGTTTCCATAACACCGTTGGTATCACAACAAAAAAATCCACAGCACAAATTTCACCATGCTTACTGAACTCACACCTATTCGCTTCGTCGTGCGCAGGCGTCCGCCATGTTTGCGCTGCCGATGTTGTACGCCTGCAAGATCTTCTCGGCTACTGTCCGGTAAACTAATCAAATGATCCGTGTTGTTAGACCATTCATTTATTCATCATTCATAGAAGGATTCATGTTATGCATTGTTCACTTCCCTTTCCCCGAATAATCCACGGCACTTTGCCTGTTCCTGTATGCTTGTCTGCAGCAAAAAAAATCAGGCGAGAGCCGACAGAGGTGGAGGCACATCTTCGAGCCGCAAGCACGCGCGCAGGGTCGAGGAGTAGAGGGCACGGGTCGCTGTTACCCACGAGCTGTTTCTCCCCTGGTGATGTATGCTGAACGGCGGAAGCTTCCTTCGTGTAGAACTCTGATCAGAAATCGTAGACGCTACTGCAGCAGTGTAAATTATAGGCGCTAGGCAGGGGATAGTTATGATTTAGCGGCTGAGCATATGCGCGTGTCTGTAGCTCCCAGTGAACTCTACGGTTCATGCTGTTGTCTGTTGATATGTATATGTATGTACACGGTGTATAAAATGGAGATTAACCACATGACACACGTGGTAAGCAATGCAAATTATTCATAAAAGTTAAGTAGAAATTACTTGTGTGGGGTAACGAGGTGAGAGTGGATCCACCATTTATGGTTGTAAAAAATTATGTTGTTTTAAAATGTTCAGTTCATTTTCTTTTTGTTTCAGGATGCATCATCATGTTTCATCATCGTACCAATTAGAAAGAATACACTTGTTTCACATTCAGCTTTGTTGTTTCATTGTAACAATAAGAAAGAACACATTTGTTACGCATCAGGTTTGCTGATACACAATGAGGCATTAACATGCGCTAACAGACAATGACACATTAAGACACATTTAGGAACAAGAAAAAAATCAACTTGAAACGAGAAGGAAAATCCAAAGTAACGCTTTGCAATAAGACAAAGTAGAACAAATTGTCATGCAACCACCGACGATGGACCCATGCACGGTAGAATTGTTTTCGGGTCCCTATGTCTTGCTTATAGTGATACGTAGGGAAGGCTCCTGTCAGGGGAGCGCTAAATGGGTCGGCGCATGCGCACGGGAGGCCATGGCCTTGTTTCTTTGGTTCTTTTCACGTTTTGTGATTATTTTTATACTTCTGTTTATACTTCTAAATATTCCAAGTAGATACTCCCTCCGTAAAGATTGGTTATAGAGGGAGTATATTTAAAAAACATTTTACATAAAATATTTGAATAAATATTAATCAAGCATTTAAAAAATATTGAATATATATTAAAAATATGAATTTTTATATTTAAAAAAGTTAAACACGTATTTGAAAAATATTCTTGATATACTCGAAAAACGTAGAACTAAAGCGAAAAGAAACAAAGAAAAATGACAAAAAAAACAGTGAAAAGCGAAAAGAAACAAAAGAAAACAAAGAAAAAAACAAAGAGAAATGAAGTAAAAAGTGTAAAAATAATGAAAAATGAAAAGAAACAAAGAAAAATAAGAAAATATTAAAAACCAAGAAACAAACAAAATAGAAGAAAAATGAGAAGAAAAAAAAAGAAAAACCGATCAAAGCAGGAAAGAAACAAAGAGAAACCAAGGAAAAATGAAAGAAAAATCAATGAAACGAAATATAACAGCGAAAAAATAAACCAAAGAAAACCAGAGAAGAAATAAGAAAAGCAAAAAACAAAAAAAGAAAGAAAAGAAACTGAAGAAAACCTACGGCGACCGAAGCTGCAACGCGCAAGCGGGAACAGCGAATCTACACTAACAGGTCGGCCCATCTGGAAGAAGCATTTCCTATTCGACGCTTCAGGCGCCTGTTACAGCACGATGTGCAAACGAGCGCACACCTCTCCTCCATGCTGGGTCGGCCCATCTTCCCTTTTTTCTGTTTTAAATAAACATCCAAACGACTGTGCGGCTGGTCGTTCCTATGCTGCACAATCACCCCACCACCCACACATGATGTGCTCAATGAAAAAGGTGTAACAGCTCCCGGGTGCCCCCACACCCTCACGAACAATAAATTCATAAAAAAATGAAAAAAATGTAACTTTCTGGGATCAAAGATGATAAAAAATTCCATGTTCTTGCAAAGTTTCAGCAACAAACGTGGAGCCCTCACCAAGTAAAACAAAATCACTGCTTAAAAGTGTACACAAACTTTGAACAATGATTTTGTTTTTTAGGTGAGGGCTCCTTGAATGTTATCTTTAGCTAGAGTTTTGCAAGATCGTCAAAAGTTTGATCATGTTTAATGTCCAAAAGTTTCATTTTTTTTCCTTTTTTTGAATTTACAATTCAGTGTAGGGGCACCCGGGTGCTGAAAATCATGTCTTTGTGCTCAATTACATCTTCTCTTTTCTTTTCTTCCTTTCTTCTTTCTTATTTCTTTTTTTTTCTTTTCTCCTTTCCCTCTTTTCTTTCTCTTTTCTCTTTTCTATTTTTTCTTGTCCCACTTTTGCAACGGTTTTGTTCATTTTTTTAATTCTTTTTCTTTGTCTAGTTTTCTCTTCCTCTTTTACTAAATTGAATGAACTTTTTCTTTGAATTGAATGAAATTTTTAGAAATCAATGAGCTTTTTACAGAATCAATGAACTTTTTCCAAATCAATGGTTTTTTTTTCAAAATCAATGATTTTGTTTCCAATTTTGTGATTTTTTTAAGTTTTGATGAACTTTTTTCAAATTTGATGAACTTTTTAAAAATCAATGATTTTATTTCAAATTTATCATTTTTCCAGTTTCATGAAATCCACAAACTTTTTCCGAATACATGTAAGTTTTTCAATATGTGAACTTTTTTAGAAAAAAGGCGTGAGTTTTTTTTTTCAAATTCATGACCTATTCTCAAATTCGTAATTTTTAGATCCATATTTGTTTTTCAAAGTCAACCAGTCACTGACTAAACATTTGGATAGTGAACTGATCGTACGATACAGTCATTGTACGAGCAAAGAAAAAGGGTGGAGCGAGCAAACGAAAAGAGGAACGAGCGACCAGCTCGCTTGCTACTAATAAGGATCCGGGGGAGGAAGTTGTTTCTCCACATAAGAACATGCAGCCGCCGAAACGCAAAGAGGCTCCCACGCGGGTGTATAGGGCAGTGGCAAAGGCCTTGCTTCTTACTGATGGGGGGACATGTGCTGATGGTGTGGGCACAAGCTTGACCAAAGATGATACACTTCAGCTAGCAATAGCACTGAGGGTGATGGATCTTTCCGTGAACCGAAGAAGAAGAAACTCACTCCAAATAACTCGGTAGAGACCGCATCGCGGTCCTGCCAGGATCAATGAGCTGCTTGAGCTGGAACTGTCGGGGGCTTGGGAACCCCGAGGCAGTTCGTGAACTTTGCAGTATTGTGAAGTTGGAAGGCCCCACTCTTCTCTTTGTAATGGAAACAAAAATTAAAGCAAAAAGAGTTGAGGATTTGAAGCATACACTAGGTTTTAGTGGATGTTTTACAGTAGACAGTGATGGCCTTAGTGGTGGCATTGGTCTTTTTAGTCTCGAGATGTAACAGTCGAGTTAAAGAACTATAGTCAAAGTCATATTGATGTGGTTGTTCAGTGTAATAATCGAGATTTGACTTGGCGTTTCACTGGTTTTTACGGAGCTCCGCGAGCAGAAAATAGGCATCATTGTTGGCGGTTCTTGCGTACACTTCATTCGTTACCACATGCAGCTTGGTTGAGCATGGGGGATTATAACGAAACTATGTACTCCTCTGAACACTTTAGTAGATCAGCGAGGTATGAAAATCAGATGCGTGCTTTCAGAGAGGTTATAGATGAGATTTCTTTCCAAGATTTAGGCTGGTCTGGTACGGCTTATACTTGGGAGAATCATCAAGCTGGAGGAGCTAATGTCAAAGCTAGATTGGATCGAGCATTTGCTAATGAAGCTTTTCGTCAGCTCTTTCAGCATATACGTGTCAGGCATATCCCTTCGGTGGAGTCTGACCATTGCTTTGTGTTTGTAGAGATTAAAGAGAGCTTGCCATCTACTACTCTAAAAAAAGAAGCAATTCAGATGCGACAATTTTTGGCAAACTCATGCAGATTATGACCGCTTGGTTTGTGACACCTGACGGGGCATACAACGCACTCCGGGGCTCCAAGGTGTAGCATCAGCGTTGAGCACCTTGCAGGCTACATTAGAACCCTGGGGTTCCAGGGAGTTCGGCAGTCTGACGCGCTCTGTCAGGCAGCTCCAGAAGAGGTTGGATTGCCTCCGTTGCCAGTCTATTGGCACCGGGTCGACAGAGGAGGAGAAATCCGTAGTAAAGAGGTTAAAGGAGGCTTTACACCAGGAAGAAATCTGGTTACAACAATGTTCTCGAGTCCCATGGCTCCGGGATGGAGATCGAAATACTTCCTACTTTCAGGCTCAAGCTGCTCAACGCAAACAAATGAACAGAATATCAGGGCTAAGACGTGCTGATGGCTCCACTTGTGCTACTGAAAGTGAGGACAAGGAAGAGGTGCAAACATTTTATCAAAGCTTGTATTGTTCTTAGGGTTTTAGTGACTCCAACTACCTGTTATCACATGTACCGGAGAGAGTCACTCCATCCATGAATGATGAACTGAATAAACCATACGCGGGAGAGGAGGTCAAGGTGGCGCTGTTTCAAATGGCGCCGTCAAAAGCCCCCGGTGTGGACGGATTTACAGCAAGGTTTTATCAACGTCATTGGGATCTGCTTGGCAATGAAGTGACCTTGGTTGTTCTGGATTTTCTTAATGGAGGGGAATTACCTACGGGTCTGAATGATACTTCCATAACTATAATACCAAAGGTACGTCACCCCCAATCAATCACACAATATCGTCCCATAGCTTTATGCACAGTGCTTTACAAGATTGTGGCAAAGGCTATAACGAACAGGTTGCGGAGTCTGATGGATATGATCATTAGCGAGGAGCAAAGTGCTTTCGTTCCCGGACGACTCATTACAGACAACATACTTGTTGCATATGAAAGTATCCACACGATGAAAAGGAGGAAGAAGGGAAAGAACTTCTCTTGTGCAGTTAAGCTAGATATGATGAAAGCCTATGACCATGTCGAGTGGCACTATCTCGAAGCTATACTGTCACATTTGGGTTTCAGTATGGGTTTCGTCAGGATGATAATGAAGTGTGTCTCCTCCGTCCGTTTTTCTTTCAGAATCAATGGGGAGCTACTTCCGTATTTTACACCTACCAGAAGTTTTCGGCAAGGAGATCAGTGTCGCCATATCTATTCTTGTTGTGTGCCAAAGGCCATTCCTCATTGTTGAAATATTACAATGGTGCAACTATTGATAGGGGACTGCGGGTGAGCTATAGATCACCGTGGGTCACCCATTTGCTCTTTGCAAATGACAGCCTCATCTTCATTAATGCAAGTAATCCGAGTGCGCTCAGGCTAAATGACATCTTGAGGATATATGGAGAGGCCTCGGGTCAGTGTATCTGAAAGTGCTAGTGATCGACTAGAAGGGGGGTGAATAGGCGATTTTTATGAAAGTCTTCAAAACATGGAAGTTTCGAAGACAAACGATAGAAATAAACGTATTACCATGCAGCGGAAGGTAGACTACACTAGGAAAACCATAGTCAAGTATTCAATGAAGTGAAAGCACAATGACTAATAGAAGCTAGGCAGTAAAGATCAGGTAGGAAGATATTGTGAAGCCAATCAGAACAAGCAGTCACTCAGTGAAGACAAAAGATAATGCAATCATACAATGACTTCACAAGGACCAACAGTAAGCAAAGGGAAGGGAAGGATGAAACCAGTGACTCATTGAAGACAATGATTTATTGGACCAATTCCAGTTGCTATGACAACTGTACGTCTGGTTAGGGAGGCTGAGATTCAACTCAGAAGACCTCGTCTTCACCTTATTCCCCTTGAGCTAAGGACACCTAGTCCTCGCCCAATCACTCTGGTAAGTCTTCAAGGTAGACTTCCAAATCTTCACAGACTTCGTTCACCGGCGATCCACAATGACTCTTGGATGCTCAGAACGCGACGCCTAACCAGCTGGAGGATTCACAGTCCTCAAGTGTAATAAGTCTTCAGATCACACAGACAGGAAGACTTAAGTGATGCCTAACACTCTTTGGCTCTGGGTGTTTAGGGCTTTATCCTCGCAAGGAATTCTCTCTCAAAGGCTTCGAGGTGGGTTGCTCTCAAACGACAAAAGCCATACTCTAACTCTGAGCAGCCAACCGTTTATGGTTGTAGGGGGTGGGCTATTTATAGCCACTAGGCAACCCGACCTGATTTGTCCGAAATGACCTTGGGTCACTAAGGAACTGACACGTGTTCCAACGGTCAGATTTCAAACACACACGACAACTTTACTTGGGCTACAAGCAAAGCTGACTTATCCAACTCTGGACAAGATTTGCTCTCATAGTCTTCACTCGAAGACATAGGATTTTAGTTAAGCATCACTTCAGTCATTCTGACTGGTTCTCTTGGACCCCACTTAACAGTACGGTGGTTCCTATGACTCAACAAAGAAGAAAAAGAATGACGAAAGAACTAAGTCTTTGTCGTGGTTCTAAGTCTGACAGTAATGTAGGGGGGTAAGTATGGAGAGGCGAGATCTTAGCTATGGAGAAGTTGTAAGGACGCAAGGTTTACGAGTTCAGACCTTCTCGGAAGAAGTAAAAACCCTACGTCTTGGGGCCCGGAGGCGGTCGACTGGATTATGTGAGTATGAGTTACAGAGGTGCGAACCCTTGTCTCGGAGGAGGGGGGTGGCTTATATAGAGTGCGCCAGGACCCCGACCAGCCCACGTTATGAAGGGTTCAATGTACATTAAGGCAGGGCGTTACTGGTAACGCTAGTAATAAAGTGCTATGATGACCATAAAAGCTATTTAATGACCGACCGTTAGCGTGTGGGGTGACTTTAGGTCTCCTGGCCGTCGAGTGGTTGGATCTTGGTCGAGTGATCGCTTCTTGGTCGAGTGACTTCGAGTCTGTCGAGTGGAACACCTTCAAGTCGATTGAAAGGTGATTTCTTCTAGAGATGTCCTTGGGTAGGGCAGTTAGGACAGGAACATGACCCTACCCTAGGTACATAGCTTCATCATTAGCCCCCGAATGGATCGAGGTTTGAGTGGGGAAGGAGTTGAGGACCTCTCCGACTCGTTTTTCATGCCGTGAGCATATCTTGCTCTAGATCAATGGACCCGAGTGATGGCAGCAACTTCCTTTTCAGTCGCCTTGATCCATTCTTAATTCTTCGTCGAGTGAGTTTCTTTACTTGTAAGGCTCCGAGTGACGGTGCAGAGAAGATCTTTGGTCCGACAAGTTATTTGCTGCCCGCGGATTTAGTGGGATCCGAATTTTGGGAAGCGCGCGGGACGGGGGAGGCCGCAGTAATCGGACGAGATAGAGCGGAGCCGCCTCGATCCCCGCGCCACCTTTTTCGCCACGTATCGCTCGTGCGGTCGTTACGGGATTTGACAGAGCCATCTGGGCCTACCTGTCAGCCACTCGGAAGCGGCCTCATATAAGGCGTTGGACCGGAGTCTCCCGAACAGTGCGCCCCATTATCTCTTCTCCTCCTCACGCCTCTCCTCTGCGCTCGCTCTCGCCCCAGCGCCACCGCGCCACACGCGTCTCGTCGGCGACAATGGTGAAGGAGAAGACAGCGGCTCTGGAGCGGGCAAAGAAGGCGACGGCGAGGTCAAAGGGGAAGGCGACGAGCCGGGGCGGATCTTCCTCGCGGACTGGCCTGCCGAGGGTTGGATCCAGGGCGACTGGATCCACTCGAGGATCTCCCAAGAAGACCTCGACGACCTGGCCGAGGGAGGGCTGATCCCCTACGACTCGGCGCGGCTTCCGGGGAAGGAATCCGAGCCGCAACCCCGGGAGGGTGAGCGCGTTCTTCTTGCCACCCACGTCGACCGTGGGTTTTCCTTGCCTCCTCATCCTTTCTTCCGAGGGTTTCTGAACTTCTTTGGGGCTCAACTCCACCATTTTACCCCAACTCAATCGTTTATCTTGCCGCGTTCATTTCCTTGTGTGAGAACTTCTTGGGTTGTCGACCTCACTGGGGTCTTTTCAAGCATATTTTCACTTGTCGCTCCCAGACAGTGAAAAAGGCTAATCCGAGTGACGAGAGGACCCAAGTGATCCAGATGTGTGGGGGTCTTGGCATCCAGACGAGGGGAAAAAGCTCCTTTCCGGCCATGATTCTTCCCGATTCAGTTCGCGGATGGCAGTCGACCTGGTTCTACTGCAAAGACCAGTCGACGCCAGGGCAATCGACTGGCCTCCCTCCCTTTACCATGGACCGAGTGGAAAAACCCTCCCCTTTGAAGGTGCTCCCGGAGGAGAAGGCGCACGTGAAGGTGTTGGTCAACCGAGTGGTCCAGCTCATTCGTGACGGGGTCACTGGTATGGATCTCTTGGAGGTCTTCCTTCAGCGGCGCATCCAGCCTCTCCAAGCCCGAGACCACCCGATGTGGATGTATTCGGGTCTAGAAGACTCCACTCGGATCCACCCGGAGGAGGTCGATGACGACACGCTGGAGAAGTGGCTGTCGAGCATTACCGGGAACAAGGACAATCCCAGAGGAGCCAGGAGAGTTCCCCCATTCGACCAGTCGCGTGCACCAGAGCAGGTCTGATTCTGAGTTTTTGCTTGTAATCTGAATTCACTCGCGCAGCTGTCTGTATTGCGTCGACTGACTTTGTTCTCCCTGCTTTCTTTCAGGCCATTATTGAAATGTATTCGATGCCCAACGGGGAGCAAGAGCAAGCTCTGGAAGGCGAGGCGAGTGGTGGCGAAAGTGGCGAGTGGACTTCCGATGGTGAAGGGGATGGAGGAAGCGACGACTCAAGTGATGGGGAAGAAGTCGAGTCGCCTCCTCGCATAGAGAGACGATCCAAGCTTGACCAGGATCGGCCGAGTGCCCGCGACAAGGCAACTGCTCAGGCTGGTCAGTCTTCGAAGCGTCCTCGGATCTCTTCACCAACCACGACTGAGAAGGCGCCAAAGCACCCCAAAGTTGCAGAACCGAAGACTCGGAAGGCGCTGCCGAAGATCAAGATCGATATCCCTGTCGCCTCCGCGTGAGTGTCTCTCCTTGTATTCACTCGACGCTCCGCGCTGTTTGTTTTTCTTGTTTTAACTGGACGAACTTTGGAATTGTTAGCGCTGCCACTTCCGGGCCCTCAGCTTACAGGGATGATGATGAGGTGATGGAGGATGCGGTCACTTCTAATCCGGGTATGATTTCTGCCATACTATCTTTCTTTGGTCGATTCAACTACATCGTGCATCATTGGGTGACGTGATTTTGGCAATTTGAACTTTGTACAGCTCCCAACATTATTGACCTCCCTGATGATGATGAAGATCCCGAGAGGTCTTTGACGAGGAAGAGTAGGCGAGCTCCTATAAGTGAGGCGCTACAGTCGACGTCGAGGGCAGAACCAGTCGTTCAGGACACTGGTGACGTCAATCGGGGTTCTGTTACCTTCGCAGAGCCCTGTCGAGTGCCTTGCCTTCTTCTTCGACTGCTCAGGCCCCTGTCGACCCGCCTTCACTTTTTGCTGCTAGGGAAGCCATACGCCAGGCGGGCATTATGATGGAGAAGATGAAGACAGTGCGGGACGCCAGCCAAGCCGCCTATGATGCCAGCTCGGCTCTCCAGAGCAATGTTCAGGTTAGTTGGTCGCCGCTTGTTCTATTAGGATATGCTATCTGAAGATTCTTTCCGAAAATCTTTTCATCTGTACACCCACTGGGTGTGTCGATTGAATTTTTTGGACTAGTGGGGGCACGCTGAGTGCACCCACTGGGTGTAGTCCCCGAGGCTACGGTGGACTGCTGGCAGTCGACCATAGTCTTTGTATTTTGTCGAGTAAAACCAAACGGGTAGTTTGTTTCTTCCGCTCGATCCGGTCGAGTGGGATCAGAACCGGTGGGGGCACGCTGAGTGCACCCACTGGGTGTAGTCCCCGAGACCGCGGTCGACTGCTGGCAGTCGACTGTGGTCTGAGTTCTACTTTGTCTCTCTTTTTTTTGAACTCGACTCCGGTGGGCCGGTCGAGTAGAATCAGAACCGGTGGGGGCACGCAAAGTGCACCCACTGGGTGTAGTCCCCGAGACTATGGTGGACTGCGTGCAGTCGACTATAGTCTTAGTATTTGTCGTTTTTGCTGTGGAATAATTTCTCCCCTTTGATTTCAGAAATCTTGTGATCTTGGAGCTCGCTTCACTGATTTGGAGAGGCAGCAGATTCAACTGAAACTTGACTTGGAGCTGGCCAGGACAGAACTGCAGACGGTCAGAGACGGCGCCGCTGGTAAGACAAGTTTGTCGACTGGTCAGTTTTAGGCTCGAGCATCCTTCTGCTATTTCTGAATCAATCATCATTTCTTTGCAGAAAAACTAAGGGAAGCTTTGGCGAAAAAGGATCAGGATTTGGCTGCTGCCCAGAAGGAGGCTGACGACAGGACCGCTCTGGCCGGACAGAAGCTGGCTTCAGTCGGCCAGTTGGAAGAAGAGAATACCAGGCTGAAGACTGCTCTGAATGAAGCCAACAGGGAGTGCACACGTTGGAAGAAGGAGAACCTCAACCTGACGAAAAGATGGAAGGCATCGCTCGTAGGAGGGACGATCTGGAGAGCTACCTGAGGAGCCTTGCCAAGAAGTTGTATATCAAGCTTGAAGGTGCACATTTAGTTCCGACTGATTTTTTTTGTGTCGACTCAGTGTATGAAGATTGACTTATCCTTGGATCGTGAATGCAGAGTTTTGCCAGAACTTTGAAGAGGAGACTGGGCGGATCGAACCAGGTTTGGATCCAATCAACTCTCCCGTGAAAGATGAAACTGCCATGAATCTGCTCCGACTGGAATCTCGCATCGACGGTGCCGTGGACTACTTGGCTCGACTGAAGGTCGCCATGTCACGGATCGACCCGGCACTCTGGCCAGAGGCTACGCTCCAAAACGATCTTGAGTCTCTGATGGCTCGACTTAACGGAATCCCTGACCGAGTGCAGGAGTGGAAGAAGTCTTCTGCTCGTTGTGGCGCTGATGTGGCTCTGTCCTTGGTTCGTGTCCACTGCAAGGAGGTGCGACAAGACAAGCTGGCCGCAATCAAGGTCGCAAACACCCAGAAGCACGACTTCCGAACTTTTATGGAGACCTTCATAGCTGCCGCCACTCGGATTGCCGATGGCGTTGACCTGGACGAGTTCGTTGAGCCTGCCAGCCCTCCTCCCGCGGAGTGAACAAACTCTTGTGTCCTACCTTAAATTTGCCTCGGAATGCCGAGTGGTTTTTGTAACCATTAAACTTTTTCGGGCCGCATGCCCGAGTACCTTGATCCGTGATCTAGAACCTTTAGAATTTTATCTGAACTTGGTTTACCGTTGAATATCTTTATGAATCTCCTGCTGAGTGAACCCAATCTTTATTCGAGACAACTTTTTGTATTCGCAGCGCAGCTCCGAAGGAGGGGGAAGCAGTCGACCCATGTCTTGTATTTGTGGCGAAGCTCCCCAGGGGCAGGCGGCGGGCAACCCACACCCTGTTACTGCAGAGTGGGACGGAGCGCACATTGTATTTGTGGCGAAGCTCTCCAGGAGAAGGTGGCAGTCGACCCGTACTTCGTTACTGTAGAGCGGGATGAATCGCGCATTGTATTTGTGGCGAAGCTCTCCAGGAGAAGGTGGCAGTCGACCTGCCCCTCGTCGTCCTTGAGGATTGAGATGTGTTTGGGAGAACTTAGGCGAGTACTGGACTGCAGCTAAGCCCCCGAGTGAGAGGATCGCTCTCCACTCGGTAGGATTTTTTCAAACTTAGGCGAGTGCCTGACTGCAGCTAAGTCCTCAAGTGAGAGAACTTAGGCGAGTACTGGACCGCAGCTAAGCCCCCGAGTGGGAGGACTGCTCTCCACTCGGTAGGATTTTTTCAAACTTAGGCGAGTGCTTGACTGCAGCTAAGTCCTCAAGTGAGAGAATTTAGGCGAGTACTGGACTGCAGCTAAGCCCCGAGTGGGAGGACTGCTCTCCACTCGGTAGGATTTTTTCAAACTTAGGCGAGTGCCTGACTGCAGCTAAGTCCTCAAGTGAGAGAACTTAGGCGAGTACTGGACTGCAGCTAAGCCCCCGAGTGGGAGGATTGCTCTCCACTCGGTAGGATTTTTTCAAACTTAGGCGAGTGCCTGACTGCAGCTAAGTCCTCAAGTGAGAGAACTTAGGCGAGTACTGGACTGCAGCTAAGCCCCCGAGTGGGAGGATTGCTCTCCACTCGGTAGGATTTTTTCAAACTTAGGCGAGTGCCTGACTGCAGCTAAGTCCTCAAGTGAGAGAACTTAGGCGAGTACTGGACTGCAGCTAAGCCCCCGAGTGGGAGGATTGCTCTCCACTCGGTAGGATTTTTCAAACTTAGGCGAGTGCCTGACTGCAGCTAAGTCTCTAGTGAGAGAACTTAGGCGAGTACTGGACTGCAGCTAAGCCCCCGAGTGGGAGGATTGCTCTCCACTCGGTAGGATTTTTCAAACTTAGGCGAGTGCCTGACTGCAGCTAAGTCCTCAGTGAGAGAACTTAGGCGAGTACTGGACTGCAGCTAAGCCCCCGAGTGGGAGGATTGCTCTCCACTCGGTAGGATTTTTTCAAACTTAGGCGAAGCGGATTCGCAGCTAAGCCACCCACTGGGGGATTTCTTACGCAAACAAAAACAATAATAATCACTGGAAAATTATAATGCTCTTGTCTTTGATAAATAAACTACAGGAGTTTTTCTTATTACATCTCATCCGAGTGAGAATTCAAGTATAAAAGGGGCAGAGTAGCTCCGCATTCCAGGCTCATGGCTCATCAATCTGGCAATTGACATTGTAAAGGTGGTATGCTCCATTGTGGAGGACTTTGGTGACTATGAAGGGGCCTTCCCAAGTAGGAGCAAGCTTGTGTGGTTTCTGCTGATCCACTCGAAGGACTAAGTCTCCTTCTTGGAAGGCTCGGCTCTTCACGTTTCTGGCATGGAATCGACGCAAGTCTTGCTGATAGATGGTCGATCGGATCAGGGCCATTTCTCTTTCTTCTTCTAGGAGGTCGACTGCGTCCTGCCGGGCTTGTTCTGCTTCATCTTCTGAGTAGAGCTCGACTCTGGGAGCGTTGTGAAGCAGGTCACTCGGTAAGACTGCCTCGGCTCCGTAGACCAGAAAGAATGGGGTTCTTCCGGTCGATCGATTCGGGGTTGTCCTCAATCCCCAAAGGACTGATGGGAGCTCGTCGACCCATGCACCTGCTGCGTGCTTGAGATCGCGCATCAATCGGGGTTTCAGTCCTTTGAGAATTAGGCCATTTGCCCTTTCTGCTTGTCCATTCGACTGGGGGTGAGCGACCGAAGCATAGTCGACCCGAGTGCCCTGAGAGGCGCAAAAGGCCCTGAACTTGTCGGAATCGAAGTTTGACCCATTGTCCGTGATGATACTGTGCGGAACTCCATATCTGAATATCAACTCTCTGATGAAACTGATAGCGGTGCAAGCATCGAGATTCTTGATAGGCTTGGCTTCAATCCATTTGGTGAACTTGTCGACTGCTACCAGCACATGAGTGAAGCCGCTCCTGCCTGTTCTCAGTGGCCCAACCATGTCCAGCCCCCAAACAGCGAAGGGCCAGACGAGTGGAATGGTTTTCAGGGCTGACGCGGGCTTGTGCGGCATATTGGAGTAATACTGACACCCTTCACATTTGTCGACTATCTCTTTAGCCATCTCATTGGCCCTTGGCCAGTAGAACCCCGCTCGGTATGCTTTAGCCACAATGGTCCGAGAGGACGCATGATGACCACAGGTCCCCGAGTGGATATCGTTAAGGATCATCTGACCTTCTTCTGGTGTGATACACTTCTGGCCGACCCCAGTCGCGCTTTCCCTATATAACTGTCCCTTTATGACTGTAAAGGCCTTGGATCGACGGACGATCTGTCGAGCCTCTTCCTCGTCTTCTGGGAGTTCTTTCCTTAGGATGTACGCGATGTACGGTTCTGTCCAGACGGGAGTGATAACCAGCACTTCCATTATCAGATCGACCACAGCTGGAACTTCAACTTCAGTCGGATCCGTGGCGCTTTTTGGCTGCGGGGCCTCTTCCGTGAAGGGATCCTCCTGGACTGATGGTGTGTGGATGTGTTCCAAAAACACATTGCTGGGAATGGCTTCTCTTTTGGAACCTATTTTTGCCAAATCATCAGCTGCTTGATTTTTCAGTCGGGGTATGTGATGAAGCTCTAACCCCTCGAATTTCTTCTCCAGCTTTCTCACTGCATTGCAATAACCAGTCATGGCTGGACTTCTGACATCCCACTCCTTCATCACCTGATTAACCACCAAATCTGAGTCGCCATAGACCATGAGGCGACGGACGCCGAGTGAGATGGCCATGCGCAACCCATATAAAAGTGCTTCATATTCTGCCTCGTTATTGGAGGAATCAAAATGGATTTGAAGAACATATCTGAGTTTATCTCCTCTGGGGGAGACCAACACCACTCCGGCACCGGAACCACTCAGCATCTTGGAGCCGTCGAAAAACATAGTCCAATGCTCCGAGTGAATCTGAGTCGGCAGCTGCTGTTCAATCCACTCGGCGACGAAATCTGCGATTGCTTGGGACTTGATAGCTTTCTTTGCCTCAAACTTGATATCAAGGGGAAGGAGTTCAATCGCCCATTTTGCCACTCGACCAGTTGCATCCCTGTTATGCAGGATCTCTGATAATGGAGCGTCGCTGACGACTGTAATGGAATGATCAGAGAAGTAGTGAGCAACTTTCTTGGTGGTCATATAAATCCCATATACAAGCTTCTGATAGTGAGGATATCTTTGCTTCGATGGGGTCAAGACTTCAGAAATATAATATACTGGGCGCTGAACTTTGAAGGTTTTCCCTTCTTCTTCCCGCTCGACCGTAAGTACCGTACTGACGACTTGTCCTGTGGCTGCAATGTAAAGCAGCAAAGGCTCTTTGCTGATTGGGGCAGCAAGCACCGGCTGGGTGGAGAGCAGAGCTTTGAGCTCTGCAAACGCTGCATCAGCTTCGGGAGTCCACTCGAACTTGTCGGACTTCTTCATCAATCGGTAAAGAGGTAATGCCTTTTCACCGAGACGAGATATGAATCGACTTAGGGCGGCCAAACAACCAGTAAGCTTCTGGACGTCGTGCACTCGCACAGGGCTTTTCATTCGGAGTATAGTGCCAACTTTTTCTGGATTGGCGTCGATTCCCCGTTCGGAAACGAGAAAGCCGAGTAACTTTCCGCCAGGGACTCCGAATGTACACTTTGATGGATTAAGCTTGATATCATACCTCCTGAGGTTGGCAAAGGTTTCAGCAAGGTCAGTCAGCAGGTCGGAACCCTTCCGTGACTTGACCACAATATCATCCATGTATGCTTCCACGTTCCGACTGATTTGAGTGAGTAAACACTTCTGAATCATCCTCATGAATGTGGCTCCGGCATTCTTGAGGCCGAACGGCATGGTAACATAACAGAAGCACCCGAATGGAGTGATGAAAGCTGTCTTGATCTCGTCAGGTCCATACAGACGGATCTGATGGTACCCGGAATAGGCGTCTAAGAAAGACAGTCGCTCACATCCCGCAGTCGAGTCGACTATCTGGTCGATGCGGGGGAGAGGAAAATGATCTTTCGGGCAGGCCCGATTGATATGTTTAAAGTCAATGCACATGCGAAGTGACTTGTCCTTCTTGGGGACCATGACAACGTTGGCGAGCCACTCGGAGTGGTAGATTTCTCGGATGAACTCCGCTGCTAAGAGCCGAGCCACCTCTTCGCCAATAGCTTTTCTCTTTTGGACGGCGGACCGTCGAAGATGTTCCTTGACAGGTTTTACTTTTGAGTCGACTCTCAGGCGATGCTCAGCCAGCTCCCTGGGAACACCTGGCATGTCAGAAGGCTTCCATGCGAAGATGTCCCAGTTCTCACGGAGGAACTGGATGAGCGCTTCTTCCTATTTGGAGTCGAGTGTTGTCGAGATATGAGTCGGGGCGGCGCTGGGGTCGGTCGGGTGGATGTGAGCTGTCTTCGTGTCGCCAGTCGACTGGAAAGCTGACTCTGTAGCGGGCTTCTTGGCTCGCAACAGATCACTCGGGTCTGCAGTCTTCTGGTATTCCTGCAACTCCACCACTGCCATCTGTGCGTCGGCGATCTTCGAACCCTTCTGAAAACATTCTTCCGCTTTCTTCCGATTGCCCGTAATGGTGATCACACCTTTGGGGCCAGGCATCTTCAATTTGAGATACACGTAACATGGTCGGGCCATGAAGCGTGCATAAGCCGGCCTGCCCAAAATAGCGTGATAGGCACTCTGGAAGTCTACAACTTCAAATGTCAATTTTTCTTTGCGGTAATTCTTGGAATCACCGAAAACCACATCAAGAGCAATCTGGCCGAGTGATTCAGCCTTCTTCCCAGGAATGACTCCATGGAAACTCATGTTGCTGGCACTGAGTCTGGACATCGGAATGCCCATCCCCTTCAACGTCTCAGCGTATAATATGTTCAAACCACTGCCACCATCCATCAGGACTTTGGTCAGTCGAGTGCCTTCAACAACTGGGTCGACCACCAAAGCTTGCCTCCCAGGGGTGGCGATGTGCGTTGGGTGGTCGGACTGGTCGAATGTTATGGCAGTCTGAGACCATTTCAGGTAACTAGGTGTCGCCGGAGCGACCATATTCACCTCTCGGTTAATAACTTTCAGTCGACTTTTGCTCTCAACATCAGCAAAAATCATCAGGGTGGAATTGACTTGAGGGTATCCGTCATCACTGTCCTCTTTGTCCTCGACCTTGTCTGACTCCTTTTCCTTACCCTTGGGCTGCTTGCCCTGGAACTGCTGGATCAAGAGTCGACACTGCCGAGTGGTATGTTTCGGGTAAATAAAATTACCCTCTTCATCTTTCTTCGTGTGGACGAGACACGGTAAGTCCAACACATCATTTCCCTCCTGGTCTTTAACCTTTTTGGGGTTCCAAGGCCCTTTAGGTTTCCCTTTAGACTTTCCTTGGGCCAAAGCTAAGGCTTCCCCGGGAGCCGCTGGCTCGGCTTTCCGCTTCTGTTTCCGACTGGAATTGCCTCCGGTTTCTTGGGCGACTGACTTGAGCTTGCCACTCCTGAGTCGATCCTCATCTTCGCCATTAGCGTACTTGGTGGCAATCTCCATCATCCGATTCAGGGACATATCTCCGGTTCGACCGAATTTCAAATTCAGTTCTCTGTACTTGACGCCTTCCTTGAAGGCACAAACTGCTTGGTGGTCAGGCACATTCTCCACCGAGTGATGTAACGTGATCCATCTCTGGATGTAATCCCTCAAAGTTTCATTCGGCTTTTGCACACAAGACCGCAGTTCCGTCAGTCCTGCCGGTCGCTTGCATGTGCCTTCAAATGTGGTGACGAACACTCGGGAGAGATCTTCCCAAGTGTAAATGCTGCTAGGCGCTAACTGGTTTAGCCACGCTCTGGCCGAGCCCTCCAACATGAGAGGCAGGTGCTTCATGGCCACTTCATCATTGCCGCCGCCAATCTGGACGGCCACTCGGTAGTCCTCAAGCCAAGTATCGGGCTTGGACTCGCCAGTGAACTTACTGACTCCAGTCGCCAACCTGAAATTGGGAGGAATCACAGCAGCCCTGATGGCTCTACTAAAGCACTCTGGCCCCGAAACATGTACTCTGCTGCTGGCAGGCGCATCTCTGTCGTGGCCTTCTCGGTGAGCCCTGTTCCTGTCGACCAGACCTTGGACGAGGATGGATCTCGCGTCAAAGCCTGGCCCTCTGGGGTCGACTGGAATCCTTCGCCCACCACTATGAGGGCGCCTGTCATCCTGCTGGCGAGGCACATACGACCCGCTCCTCGGGGGAGGCGTGGGCACTCGACGTCGACCGTCACGATCGACTCGGTGATCATACTGCTCATGGTTCCCATACTGGTCACGCCGGTCTCCACGTCCCTCACGCCTCGGGGGCGATCTCGGGCTGTGAGCCGACTGGACTGTGTCCGCAGCAACGGATCTGCTGTGAATTCTGTTCCGCGACTGAGAAACAGCGGAATTCTGATCTCCTGCTGCCCGGAGTAACGCTCTGATCTGCAGCAAGCCTCTGCCAGCCTCCGACTGGGAAGGCTGAATCGACTCCGCTATACGGGCCGCAGCTGCTAAATTCTGAATCGGAGTCCGATATACCTGCGGGGGCGGGAAGAGCTGACGTCGACTGGATTCGGGAACCCGTTGTCGCGCCCGCTCGTCGAGTGCTCGCTGGAGGTTCTCCAGTCGAGTGCGCTCGGCCAAGTTTGCCAGGCGCGCGTCCTCCAAGGCGCGAGCCTCGGGGGTTTCTCCAACGATAGGAGTGTGCAGCGCATCCCATTTCCGGCGGCGAAGTTCTTCTCTCTGCAGCGACGTGAGAGGCTCGAGAAGATACTCCTCATGGGGACGCGACGGGTCGCCTCCTCCCGCACCTCTGTCGGTGCGGGTAAAACCGGGGGGACTGGGCGGTCGGTCGACCATCAGAACCTCTCCCGCCGGATCGCTGCTGTCGCACTCGGATGCAGTCTCTTCGGAGCCAGTCGAACAGGCCGTAGAGGGATTCGTCGGGCTCGATCGCCGCGACTTGAGGGATGGCCGACTGACGGGCCACCGCGTGTCTCACCCACCGCTGAAGTCTCGACCGACCGGAGCGCTTGCGCCGGCGGGAAACGGGGAGGGAGGACAACACAGGAGCCGACCGGTAGGGGGTCGACGGTTGCCGCAGGAGAACGCCGCGGACGCACGCGCTAAAGTGCGTTGCCCCGCGGACAGGGAGTGCGTCCACGTCGAGCGGAGCCTCCTAAAGCCAGGCGGAGTCGTCGGCGATGAACGTGAGCGCGCCGAGACGGATCTCGCGGCCCTCCACCAAAACTCCGTCGAAAACCATGATGATTCGGGTCGGAAAAGATCGCAACTCCTCCAACAAAACGCTAAAACACCTGCCCCAAGGTGGGCGCCAACTTTCGTGGTTCTAAGTCTGACAGTAATGTAGGGGGGTAAGTATGGAGAGGCGAGATCTTAGCTATGGAGAAGTTGTAAGGACACAAGGTTTACGAGTTCAGGCCCTTCTCGGAAGAAGTAAAAACCCTACGTCTCGGAGCCCGGAGGCGGTCGACTGGATTATGTGAGTATGAGTTACAGAGGTGCGAACCCTTGTCTCGGAGGAGGGGGTGGCTTATATAGAGTGCGCCAGGACCCCGGCCAGCCCACGTTATGAAGGGTTCAATGTACATTAAGGCAGGGCGTTACTGGTAACGCTAGTAATAAAGTGCTATGATGACCATAAAAGCTATTTAATGACCGACCGTTAGCGTGCGGGGTGACTTTAGGTCTCCTGGCCGTCGAGTGGTTGGATCTTGGTCGAGTGATCGCTTCTTGGTCGAGTGACTTCGAGTCTGTCGAGTGGAACACCTTCAAGTCGATTGAAAGGTGATTTCTTCTAGAGATGTCCTTGTGTAGGGCAGTTAGGACAGGTCCATGACCCTACCCTAGGTACATAGCTTCATCAGTCTTCGCGCTCCATAGTCTTCATGCGATGTCTTCTCTTGTCATAGTCTTCAATGTGAATGTCTTCACATACCACCTTTGACTTCAATGTCTTCTTACATTTTTAGGGGTCATCTCTGGTAGGAAAACCGAATCAATGAGGGACTTCTACCTGTGTTATCCTGCAATTCTCACAAACACATTAGTCCCTCAACTAGGTTTGTCGTCAATACTCCAAAACCAACTAGGGGTGGCACTAGATGCACTTACAATCTCCCCCTTTTTGGTGATTGATGACAAACTAGTTGAAGTTTTCAACAAGGAATAAAATATGTGAAATTGTAAAGGATAGGTTATTGTCTTCATAAGTGGCAAAGGCCCCCCTGAAGATGTGCATATAAGTAATTTGCTTTTGGAATGCAAATGCACATGGCAGGTTGTACTTGTGGAGATCCTCTTCAACTTATGATGACAATTCATCATGCATGAAAAGTATGTGAAGATAATGACATGCATAATGAAAAATGGACGTCTGCAAAATGATCTAAGTGCGGAATTTATCGTCGCACATGCGGAATTTATCATCGCATCACAGTAAAGCAAATAAGTAGCAGACGACCATCGAGTTTGAGTGTTACAACTCAAAGAACCAAATGTATCAAAACACAAGAGTTGTAAACACTAGGCAAAATATAAAGCAACCGCCCATATGGACCCGCTTGAAGACTATCAAACTCATATGCTTCTCCCCCTTTTGTCAGTAAGGACCAAAAAGGTTTGAAGACATAGAGCATCTACTCGTTCCCATGAGGAGTAGGTGAAGCAGCAGGGTCATCGGTGTTGATAGGCGGTGCAGACGAACTTGGGGCAGTGTCGATGCGTGCAGAAGTAGGGGGCAGTGAAGTAGCATCGTCTTCATAATCGATCACTCTGGCATTCACAGTTGTAGCAGAGGAGGAGAACTCAGAGTCTTCAAGAGACGGAGTTCGTCGTAGCACAGTCCTTCTTGGAGGTGTTGAGTCAAACTTGAAGCATTCAGAGAATCCATCCTCTTGAAGATCATCTTTAGAGCACATAAGCGTCAACCCTTTCCATGTACACCGACAGGTTTCATGGGCAACAAAGGCATTCTTGGTGGCAAGATTGCGAATCTTGTTTACGTCCACCAAGAGACTTTGCAATTGGCGCTTGAGCCAGTCATGATGCTTATCCTGTTTCTGATGAAGGGCAACCAGAAGTTCTCGGTCATTGAGAACACGAGATCGCTTCTTGGGCCGTTGGGCAATGGTGCTTTCAGTGGCTTCAGTGAGGGCACCATGAGGTGCACGTGTAGTACCAGCCAGAGGATAAACACGAGTGATTGCTTGAACTCCTTCAATGTTTTGAGAGAAGCTTTGATTCTCAGCATTCTGAAGACTAAGAGGCTCCTTGGCAGTCTCTGGATAGATGGCTTCAACTGACATATCAACGTCAGGCAGAAAGATTCGATGATTGCGAGCAAAGGGCTGATAGGTGACAGCTGAGTGTAGTTTGATCAGCCGCATAATCCATGGAGCGTAAAACTTCAAGCCAAAAATGTCAGATCCTGATGCAGCAAGCTGGCGAATAAAGAAGTCTTGTGCATTGAAGCTTTTGCCATGAAGAATATGAAAGACCAACGTCTTCATTGCGCCTTCTAGCTTGGCATGTGGAGAATGTCCTTTGATGGACCAGAGAGTTCGCCTTATGATGTGATAGATAGTACGTGGCAGATACTCAAGGTCTTCAACAAAGAACTCCTTAGGATATTTAACATCTGGAGGCAAAGGCTTCATCATGCTGAGCATCTGACTCATATTGGGCTCAGGATTGTGGAAGATGCTTTCCATAGCAGCACTATGAAGCTGACAACCAGGTTCATACAGATCTCCTGGAGTGGGCAGGCCAGTAAGCTCAATGATATCAAAGGCTTTGGCTTCATGATGAACATTGTCTATCATCCACTCAAGGACCCAAGTCTTCGGATCCCTGTTGTAGCCACGGATATGAAGAGTGGCATAAAATTGGAGCAGCAATTCTTCATTCCAGTGCTCCTTATCAGTGACGAACTACAGCAAGCCAGACTCTCTGAAGCAATCCAGAGCTTCTTCCAAATAGGGCAATCCAGTTATGGCTTCAGTGTCAAGACGCATATGTGGGAAAATGCGACCTTGATTATACAGAATGCATGAGTAATAACTGCGCTGCTGATAGCTCCAGAACCGATCAGAAGATATTCTTGCCTTGGTGTAGGGGTTCTTGGCGCTATCAAAGAAGGTGTTGTGTGCCTTGAAGCCATTGATATTGAACGATCCGGGTGCAGATGCAGTGCCTGGAAACCTGGGCAACCTTGGTATTGGCTTCTGAACCCGAGGCCTGTGCTCAACGTGATAGTCAAACTGAGGACCAGCAGCAGGCGGATGAGTCAGAAAAGGCCATTTGACAGTGACAAGTTGGCCATAGTTGAATGCTTGCTCGATAGTGTGTGGCCTTGGTGGCGGAACAGGAGCAGTGGCATCAACAGAGGCGTTAGGCTGCACAACAGAGGCTTCAGGAGCAGTTGCATCATTGGCTTCATTGGCTTCTGGCACATTGGTTGGTGCAGGCTCCACATTTGCTTCAGCCATGACTACATCATTGGCTTCATTTGTGTTGGTGGTGGCAGCCTCAAGATTCTCAACCTCCACTTGATGAGCTGCAGGTTCGGGCACAGACATGTTCTCCTCGAGAACAGCTTCTTCAGTAATGGGGGGAGTAGGGACACGTTCTTCTTCTTGTTAGTCGTCGGCTGATGTAGCCGGAATGTCTTTAGCAGCTTTAGCCTCAGACTCGGAGGCATTCATAGTAGGAGTGGCATCTAGAAACACTTGACGTGCAACAGATTGGTGGGGCACTTCTCCTTCTGGGACGCTCGAAAGAGGGACTTGAGGCCTTGGTCCTTTGCGAAGACTGCATAGCGCTGGCGACGCCTATGCAGATGGAGTTGGCTGGGCCTCAAAGTCATCTTCTTCTTGCACTGATGGGGTTGCTTGCGGTTGGGGAGAGCTTGGAGTGTCTTGTCTCTATGGGTGATCAGCCCACGATGCATCCTGAGCAGTTGGCATCAGAGGACGACCAATGCTGATGAGTCTGCTGTACGTGAGCATAGGCAATGATACCAGTTGGTGCTCGATCTGAGGAAGGACTTCATCATCTTGAACATTGTCATGGTGACCAATGTCTTCAGCAGCGGTGGGATTAACTGCTGGAATGTCTTCAGCTTCATGAGTCTCTGTGAAAGTAGGCTCATGAACAATCAGTTGGCGCTCGTGGTGTTCAGATGCAGGGCGAACCATTGAGATAGGTTCAACAACTAAGGGCTCTGTGGGAGCAGTCCGATCCTTCTTAGTTTTGTGCTTCTTCTTAGAGGGAGCGACATCAGAAGCTTCAGGATTTTTCCTTTTTCTGGCTTCAGCCTCGGTAGTCCTCGTCTTCTTCAGTTCTGAAGTGGTTGACCTGACCTTTGGCTCGAGCCGAGTCATGCTGCTTGGGAAGACATGCGAGGTTCTTCCTGCCTTGAGGTGCATATTGGTCAGTTGAGGTTTGCAGCAGGGTCGATCAGGATGAGCTTTTCTCAGCCTCTTGTGGCTTGCACACACTTGCAGCCAGGCTCTCTGCGCTCCGAGAACCAGGTCGACGCTTCTGAGAGGCCTTGAGCTCGTCCAGCATGACTTAAGTAGACTTGCAGCTGACTGCTTGTCTTGAACTGAGCTTTCTCAAAGTCAATCTTTTGCTTCAGTTCAACGATGCGCTGAGCTAGAGCTAGCTCAGAAGCAATGGCGCCAGTGAAGGTGACACTGAGGCTAATTGGAAGTTGCAGATCTTCAAAGCTTAGGTTGGGCATGTCAAACCACTCATCAATGAAGTCTGGATGATTGCCACATCAAAGAGAGGCAAATCATTGAAGATTTCTGCTTCTTCTTTGCTCTTAATCAGTTGCTCAAGAGCGTCATCTGCAAGATCTTCATCGCTAGACAGATCAATGGTGTCATTGCGCAGAATAGCAGCAGCAGTCAGTGCCTGATCAGTATTCTTTCTCATCTCAGTCTTCTTGGAGATACGTGATAGATCTTCAAACTGCACACTATCTTCAAGAGGTGCAGTAGCCAGTGGCTTTGCATGTAAGACCTTTGGTGCTAGAGCAGGCTTTGAAGCTTTAGGCTTCTTTAGTTTCTTTGGCTTCGGCGGTGTAGGCGCTTCATCAGATTCAGCAACATCTGCAGGCTCATCCACGGCTGTCCCTTGAACCATGATATGAGTGATGAGACCTTCCAGGTTGTAGAAGGGCCCAACAAGATTGGGTTCAGCTTCGTGGGTGCCGTCGGCATGGGGAGCAGAGGGACCAGGGTTGAAGTCTAGTCCCAATGACTTCTTGTTTTGCTTAGCCGAATTCTTGGCAAACTGGAAGTTGCGCTTGAACAGATTGTCGTCACGACACCATAGCAATGAAGATGGGTCAGCATCTGCAGGATGTGGTCCACGGACCATGCAGGGATAGAAGCCTTGTTCAATGGCTTCATCTCTGGACTTGGGTTGAAGATTTCTGTATAGGATGTCTCCCCATGGTCACTTGATGGCATTCTTCTCAGCATATTCCTGGGTTACAAACCTATACTTGAACCACTGTTCTGCCCAATATCTTCGAATCCATTGGATTTGTGTCTTGCGCTGATTGTAATCCTCTTCTGGATCTGTCTTGTACAGCTCTGAGAGGTCATCAGGCAAATCTCTTGATGTTCCCCCTCGACGCTGTCTGCCACCCTTCCTTGCTGATTTCTCTGTAGCCATGAACTTCAAACTAAATGGCTTCAACACGTTCAAAGGTTTCAAAGGCTTCCGCTTGCTGGTCAAACAGGAACTGGCTTCGGGAGAATTTATATGATGCTATAAGAATTCTGCAAATGAATGCAGACTATGAGAACCAAGGGATTCTCCCACGGACATGTACCTGTGACAGCATTAAGGTGCGAGGAAGGGGAAGAGCGTCATATGCATTCTCAGAACATTTGAAGATAAATCAGTTTAGAGAAATTGACCTCCATAGTGCGAAGACATTCACTCATAGATAGAGGTTTGTTCCAGATTTTGTACGAACCACGAATAAGTACAAGTGAGAGGTATTACTACTCTTGTGAAGCATAAGTGAAACATACTAGGCATAATATGAGATGCAGTATGAAATAGATCCAACTTGTGTGAACGGAAACTACTTGTGGTAGAAATGATGAATCTATAGGATCAAAGGGGCCGTAAAAAGGAAGTTTTATTTACCACACAAAGAACTACTAGACGGAGTGGGAGAGGAGGCCGAGCAGTTCGATCGTCCGTGCCCTAACTTGGCGACGGCGGAGAAGACGATGTCTGCGGCCGGTCTGAAGACGGCGTCGGTGAGGTCGCGGCAGCTAAGCGCTTCGTCGTCGGTGTCGTCGAGGGCTAGCGGTGGCGCTAGGGTTTGTGTGAGAGTGGAAGAAAGGATAATGACTGGGGTGAGACGTGTATTTATAGAGACAGGGACGGCACAGTGTTATTACACAGGTGCCCCTGGCGATTCACATCTGAGGGACACGTGGCTATCATGCAACATATAGGAGGTTGTTCCACGTTCCCACGCACGCCTGGATTTTTGGGTGGTCGTTCCCACTTCTCCGGGTTTCAGGGAAAGGATTTAGCATTGAACACAGACTTAATGTTTGTCTCTGTATCTTCTGCTGACAAGGACGCAAAGAAGATATTCGACAATTTCAATAGAATGCATATGATTTGGAGAGATGGAGTTTGAGATAGAAAGCATAGAGAGGTTAGGGTCCGATCACATTCACTTAGTTCAAAAGATTCAACAAGAAGACATAGCTATAAGTGAATGTTGTAGAGGACAGAACACCAGTATATATATATATATATGAGAAAGACAATCAAATCAACATACTGAAGATAATCATGAAGATAAGTTGAGATTGAAGCCAAACCCAAAAGTGAAGACATACCAAACGTAACGCCATGAGTGAAACACTTCAAACAGAAAAATTTGGTGGTGGCGTTACCCACCGTATAGGAAGTATTAGACCCAGACACGGCGCACAATTATCATGGCGCTCTGAAGTCATATTCCACATTAATGTATTCACACTTAGAATGTAAGTCTTCATTGATTGAAGATATACTTTACTTCGTGTGTTGCACATCTAAGTCATCAACATGCATAAGTGTTAGGATGTGTGCCTGATCATAGGACATTTGAGGATTCCAAGATATTTAGCTCACACCGTAACTTGCAAAACCTCTTCTCATCCAAGGGCTTGGTGAAGATATCTGCCAATTGCTCTTCAGTGTTGACATGTATAATATCAATATCTTCCTTCACAACATGATCTCTGAGAAAGTGATGACGAATTTCAATGTGCTTTGTCTTCGAGTGTTGAACTGGGTTGTTAGCAATCTTGATGGCGCTTTCGTTGTCGCAGTAGAGTGGCACTTGCTTCAGATGAATGCCATAGTCTTTGAGTGTTTGCTTCATCCATAGAAGCTGAGTGCAGCAAGATCCAGCAGCAATGTATTTGGAGAGAGATACACAGTTCTGCTTCTTTGAAGACCAACATACAAGTGATCGTCCCAGAAATGACATGTGCCTGATGTAGACTTGCGATCCACCTTGTCACCAGCATAATCAGCATCCGAGAATCCAACTAGATCAAACTCTGAGCCCTTTGGATACCATAATCCTAGTGTTGGGGTGTGAGCCAAATATTGAAGAATTCGCTTCACAGCTAAGTGATGCGATTCCTTTGGTGCCACTTGGAATCGAGCACACATGCAAACACTAAGCATAATATCTGGCCTAGATGCACATAGATAAAGTAAAGAACCAATCATGGAGCGGTATACCTTTTGATCGAACTCTTTACCATTGTCGTCGGGACCCAGATGATGTTTGGATGGCATTGGCATTGTGAAGCCTTTGCAGTCTTGCATCCCAAATTTCTTCAGGCAATCTTTGAGGTACTTCTCTTGAGATATGAAGATGCTGTTGCGTTGCTAACGTATTTGAAGAGCAAGGAAGAACTTCAGCTCACCCATCATGGACATCTGATATTGCTCTTGCATCATATATCCAAACTCGTCTGTGTATTTCTGATTGGTGCAGCCGAAGATAATGTCATCCACATATATTTGGCACACAAACAATTCACCATCATATGTCTTCGTGAAGAGAGTGGGGTCGAGGGAACCAGGTTTGAAGCCTTTGCTCTTCAGTAAGTATTTGAGTGTGTCATACCAAGCCCGAGGGGCTTGCTTGAGGCCATACAGTACCTTGTTGAGCTTGTACACCATGTCACGATGTTTTGGATCTTCAAAGCCAGGCGGTTGTGCAACATACACTTCTTCGTCAATCTTGCCATTGAGAAAAGCGCTCTTCACATCCATTTGATACAGAAGAATGTTATGATGATTTGCATAGGCCAGCAGTATGTGTATGGCTTCAAGTCTAGCCATAGGAGCAAATGTTTCATCGAAGTCAATCCCTTCAACCTGAGTGTACCCTTGAGCAACGAGACGAGATTTGTTTCTGACAACTTGACCATGCTCATCTTGCTTGTTGCGATATATCCATTTGGTGCCTATTATATTGTGCTTGCGAGAATCAGGACGCTTAACCAGTTCCTATACATTATTCAGCTCAAACTGTTGAAGCTCTTCTTGCACAGCTTGAATCCATTCAGGTTCCATGAAGGCTTCTTCAACTTTCTTGGGTTCGGATATTGAGACGAATGCGAAGTGCCCACAGAAATTTGCTAGCTGTGTTGCCCTTGAACGAGTGAGTGGACCTGGTGTTCTCAATCTGTACTTCATTTGCAACACGAGGATGTACAGGACGAAGATTTTGCTCTTGCTAATCATTGTCATCGTTAGAGGGATTGTCTTCAGGCTGAGCATTGTCTTCAGTTTGATCAGGTGCGGAGATGATAAGTTCCTCTTCAGGCTGAGCTTCAGAAGGTATGATTTCTCCAGTTCCCATAAGTTTAATTGATTCACTGGATGGAACTTCATCTAGCACATTTGGCAGGTGCTCTCTTTGTGAGCCGTTAGTCTCATCGAACCGCACATCCACTGTTTCAACCACTTTATAGTGAAAAAGGTTGAAGACTCTGTAGGAGTGCGAATCCTTTCCATATCCAAGCATAAAACCTTCATGTGCTTTTGGTGCAAATTTTGAAGTGTGATGTGGATCCTTGATCCAGCACCTGGCACCAAATACTCTGAAGTAACTGACATTTGGCTTCTTGCCAGTAAGGTGCTCATAGGATGTCTTGTTGAGAAGCTTTTGAATATAAACATGGTTGATGATATGGCATGCAGTATCAATGGCTTCAGGCCAGAATTTTCTTGGAGTCTTGTATTCATCAAGCATCGTCCGAGCCATCTCAATAAGTGTTCTGTTCTTGCGTTCGACGACGCCATTCTGCTGTGGTGTGTATGGTGCTGAGAATTCATGTGTGATGCCCAAAGTATCAAGATATGTATCTAGGCCAGTGTTCTTGAATTCAGTGCCATTGTCACTTCTAATGTGCTTGATCTTGATGCCATAGTTGTTCATGGCTTGATTGGCGAAGCGTCTGAAGACATCCTGCACTTCAGTCTTGCAGAGAATTATATGCACCCAAGTATATCTTGAATAATCATCAACAATGACAAAGCCATAGAGACAAGCAGTAGTAGTAAGAGTTGAGTAATGAGTGGGACCGAAAAGATCCATCTGGAGCCGTTCGAAGGGTTGAGTCATTGTCATGATTGTCTTCGAGGGATGCTTGGCCCTCGTCATCTTTCCTGCTTCACAGGCACCGCATAAGTGATCCTTCTTGAACTTGACGCCCTCGATGCCTATGACATGCTTCTTCCTTGCAAGGGTGTGGAGGTTCCATATGCCAGCATGCCCTAGCCTCCGACGCCAGAGCCAGCATTCAGAAGCTTTTGCTAGAAGACATACGGCAAGTTGTGGTCCTGCTGAGAAATCTACCACGTACAAATCATCTTTCCGATACCATTCAAACACTAGAGACTTGTCAGATTCCATTAGAACAAGGCAATGATATTTTCCAAACATCACAATCATGTTTAAATCGCAAAGCATTGAGAGAGACATTAAGTTGAAACCAAGGGATTCAACAAGCATGACTTTATCCATGTGTTGATCCTTTGAGATTGCAACTCTACCTAGACCCAATACCTTACTTTTACCAGTGTCAGCAAATGTGATGTGACTTTTGTCAGATGGACGTAGTGTTGAGTCCATAAGAAGGCTTCGCTTGCTAGTCATGTGATTGGTACACCCACTATCAATAATCCATTCTGAAGCAGCTGGTGTTGTACCCTTGGCACCGCGTGCCATGAAGCAGTAGGTAGGAGCGGAGTACTCCTTGTCATTTGCATCAGTGTCGGTGATGAAGTCATTGTCTTCAGTGTTGAAGATGGACTTGGCAACGTATGCTGTAGCCAGACTCGCAACGCCAGAATCGGACTCCTCCTCAGACTCCACCTCCGCCTCCTCAGAAGCGGACTCCTCCTCTGAATCCATTTCCTTGCCAAAAAACACACGTGCCTTGCCAGATGAGCTCTTCTTGTGTGATGAAGACTTTGAGGAAGACTTGGAAGAAGACTTTGAGTATTTCTTCTTCTTCTTGTCGTCAGAGTCATATTCCTTGCTCTTCTTCTTGTTGTTGTTCTCATTGTCCCACTGAGGACACTCAGAGATGTAGTGGCCAGGTTTCTTGCACTTGTGGCATGTTCTCTTCTTGTAGTCATGAGCAGAAGCTTCATCATTCCTTGAGCTTGATCGTGAAGACTTTCTGAAGCCTTTCTTCTTGGTGAATTTTTGGAACTTCTTCACAAGCATAGCAAGATCCTTTCCAATGTCTTCAGGATCATCAGAACTGCTGTCAGATTCTTCTTCAGATGAGGAGACAACTTTTGCTTTCAAGGCACGAGTTCGCTCATAGTTGGGACCGTAGATGTCTCTTTTCTCAGAAAGCTAAAACTCATGTGTGTTGAGCCTCTCAAGTATGTCAGACGGATCAAGTGTCTTGAAGTCAGGACGTTCTTGAATCATCAGGGCTAGGGTGTCAAACGAGCTGTCAAGTGATCTCAGGAGTGTCTTGACGACTTCATGCTTGGTGATCTCAGTGGCGCCGAGAGCTTGAAGCGTATTTGTGATGTCAGTGAGTCGATCAAACGTGAGCTGGACGTTCTCATTGTCATTTCTCTTGAAGCGGTTGAAGAGGTTGCGAAGGACACTGATTCTCTAATCTCTCTGGGTTGAGACGCCTTCATTGACTTTGGAGAGCCAGTCCCAGACTAGCTTAGATGTTTCCAAAGCACTCACGCGGCCATACTGTCCTTTGGTCAGATGACCACAGATGATGTTCTTGGCAGTGGAGTCCAGTTGAACGAACTTCTTGACATCAGCAGCGGTGACACCTTCACCAGTCTTGGGAATGCCATTCTTGACGACATACCATAGGTCGACATCAATGGCTTCAAGATGCATGCGCATCTTATTCCTCCAGTAGGGATATTTAGTTCCATCGAAGACGGGGCAAGCAGCGGAGACCTTAATTATCCAAGCAGTCGACATAGCTAAAACTCCAGGTAGTTAAACCGAATCACACAGAACAAGGGAGTACCTTGCTCTGATACCAATTGAAAGTGCTAGTGATCGACTAGAGGGGGGGTGAATAGGCGAGTTTTATGAAAGTCTTCAAAACATGGAAGTTTTGAAGACAAACGATAGAAATAAACCTATTACCATGCAGCAGAAGGTAGACTACACTAGGCAAACCATAGTCAAGTATTCAATGAAGTGAAAGCACAATGACTAATAGCAGCTAGGCAGTAAAGATCAGGTAGGAAGATATTGTGAAGCCAATCAGAACAAGCAGTCACTCAGTGAAGACAAAAGATAATGTAATCATACAATGACTTCACAAGGACCAATAGTAAGCAAAGGGAAGGGAAGGATGAAACCAGTGACTCATTGAAGACAATGATTCGTTGGACTAGTTCCAGTTGCTGTGACAACTGTACGTCTGGTTAGGGAGGATGAGATTCAACTCAGAAGACCTCGTCTTCACCTTATTCCCCTTGAGCTAAGGACACCTAGTCCTCGCCCAATCACTCTGGTAAGTCTTCAAGGTAGACTTCCAAACCTTCATAGACTTCGTTCACCGGCGATCCACAATGACTCTTGGATGCTCAGAACGCGATGCCTAACCGGCTGGAGGATTCACAGTCCTCAAGTGTAATAAGTCTTCAGATCACACAGACAGGAAGACTTAAGTGATGCCTAACACTCTTTGGCTCTGGGTGTTAGGGTTTTATCCTCGCAAGGAATTCTCTCTCAAAGGCTTCGAGGTGGGTTGCTCTCAAACGACAAAAGCCGTACTCTAACTCTGAGCAGCCAACCGTTTATGGTTGTAGTGGGTGGGCTATTTATAGCCACTAGGCAACCCGACCTGATTTGTCCGAAATGACCCTGGGTCACTAAGGAACTGACACGTGTTCCAACGGTCAGATTTCAAACACACACGACAACTTTACTTGGGCTACAAGCAAAGCTGACTTATCCAACTCTGGACAAGATTTTCTCTCATAGTCTTCACTCGAAGACATAGGATTTTGGTTAAGCATCACTTCAGTCATTCTGACTGGTTCTCTTGGACCCCACTTAACAGTACGGTGGTTCCTATGACTCAACAAAGAAGAAAAAGAACGACGAAAGAACTAAGTCTTCGCGCTCCATAGTCTTCATGCGATGTCTTCTCTTGTCATAGTCTTCAATGTGAATGTCTTCACATACCACCTTTGACTTTAATGTCTTCTTACATTTTTAGGGGTCATCTCTGGTAGGAAAACCGAATCAATGAGGGACTTCTACCTGTGTTATCCTGCAATTCTCACAAACACATTAGTCCCTCAACTAGGTTTGTCGTCAATACTCCAAAACCAACTAGGGGTGGCACTAGATGCACTTACAGTATCAATAGGGATAAAAGCTCTATATATTTCAGTACAAATACTCCCATAGATTTGAGGCAACTTTCGGAGACAACCTTGAATATTTAGGTTGGAGCTTTTAATGAGAAATATCTGGGTCTCCCTACTGCTGTGGGTCGGATCACCAGCGGGACCTTCGAGCACATCAGTGAGAGATCCCGGGCGAGAATGCAGGGATGGTCGGAGAAATTACTAGCTTGTGCTGGCCGTGAGACTTTGTTGAAATCAGTGGTTCAAGCCATCCCCACCTACCCAATGAGCATGTTCTTGTTAACGAAGAAAATTTGTAAGAGTTTGACGTCTCCAATGGTGAAATTTTTCTGGAGTAGTTCTCTTGACAAACGTTCAATGCATTGGGTTTCTTGGAAGGAACTTTCAAAGCCCAAGTGTAAAGGTGGGATGGGTTTCAGAGACCCGCATATGTTTAATCTTGGCATGTTGGGGAAGCATGGATGGCGTTTTTTGACGAATCCTAACTCCCTATGTGCAAGATTTTTGAAGGGGCGTTATTTTCCTGACACTGATTTCATGCATGCTGCTTTACCTAAGTCGGCCTCAGCCACTTGGAAGGCCATTATAGCAGGAAGAGAAGCCCTAGGATGTGGTTTGATCTCCCGCGTTGGAGATGGTACCACCATCAATGTCTGCACTGATAAATGGATTCCAAGCACTATATCCATGTCACCTATATCGAGACCACAGAACACTGCTATCTAGAGGGTGGCAGACCTCATTGATACATCAAACTGGTCATGGAAACATGATGTGGTTATGGAGACTTTCATTGCCCCGGATGCTGATGCCATTCTTAATATTCCCATTCAGCAAGGGGGAGGTGATGATTATCTTGCTTGGGCATTTGAAAACATAGGCAACTGTTGGGGAACGTATTAATTTCAAAAAATTTCCTATGCACACGCAAGATCATGGTGATGCATAGCAACGAGAGGGGAGAGTGTGATCTACGTACCCTTGTAGACCGACAGCGGAAGCGTTGTGACAACGCGGTTGATGTAGTCGTACGTCTTCACGGCCCGACTGATCAAGCACCGAAACTACGGCACCTCCGAGTTTTAGCACACGTTCAGCTCGATGACGATCTCCGGACTCCGATCCAGCAAAGTGTCGGGGAAGAGTTCCGTCAGCACGACGGCGTGGTGACGATCTTGATGTTCTACCGTCGCAGGGCTTCGCCTAAGCACCGCTACAATATTATCAAGGATTATGGTGGAAGGGGGCACCGCACACGGCTAAGAAAACGATCACGTGGTTAACTTGTGTGTCTAGGGGTGCCCCCTGCCCCCGTATATAAAGGAGCAAGGGGAGGAGGCCGGCCGGCCCTATAGGCGCGCCAAGGAGGAGTCCTCCTCCTAGTAGGAGTAGGACTCCTACTAGGAGGGGGAAGGAAGTGGGGAGGGAGAAGGAAAGGGGGGCGCTGCCCCCCTCTCCTAGTCCAATTCGGACCAGGGGGGAGGAGGCGCGCGGCCCACCCTGGCTGCCCTTCTCTTTCTCCACTAAGGCCCATATGGCCCATTACTTCTCCCGGGGGGGTTCCGGTAACCCTCCGGTACTCCAGTTTTCTCCGAAATCACCCGGAACACTTCGGGTGTCCGAATATAGCCGTCCAATATATCAATCTTTATGTCTCGACCATTTCGAGACTCCTCGTTATGTCCGTGATCACATCCGGGACTCCAAACTAACTTCGGTACATCAAAACTCATAAACTCATAATATAACTGTCATCGAAACCTTAAGCGTGCGGACCCTACGGGTTCGAGAACAATGTGGACATGACCGAGACATGTCTCCGGTCAATAACCAATAGCGGAACCTGGATTCTCATATTGGATCCTACATATTCTATGAAGATCTTTATCGGTCAGACCGCATAACAACATACGTTGTTCCCTTTGTCATCGGTATGTTACTTGCCCGAGATTCGATCGTCGGTATCTCAATACCTAGTTCAATCTCGTTACCGGCAAGTCTCTTTACTCGTTTCGTAATACATCATCTTGCAACTAACTCATTAGTTGCAATGCTTGCAAGGCTTATGTGATGTGCATTACCGAGAGGGCCCAGAGATACCTCTCCGACAATCGGAGTGACAACTCCTAATCTCAAAATACGCCAACCCAACATTTACCTTTGGAGACACCTGTAGAGCTCCTTTACAATCACCCAGTTACGTTGTCACGTTTGGTAGCACACAAAGTATTCCTCCGGCAAACGGGAGTTGCATAATCTCATAGTCATAGGAACATGTATAAGTCATGAAGAAAGCAATAGCAACATACTAAACGATCGGGTGCTAAGCTAATGGAATGGGTCATGTCAATCACATCATTCTCCTAATGATGTGATCTCGTTAATCAAATGACAACTCATGTCTATGGTTAGGAAAACCATCTTTGATTCACTAGCTAGTCAAGTACAGGCATACTAGTGACACTTTGTTTGTCTATGTATTCACACAAGTATTACGTTTCCGGTTAATACAATTCAAGCATGAATAATAAACATTTATCATGATATAATGAAATAAAATAATAACATTATTATTGTCTCTAGGGCATATTTCCTTCAGTCTCCCACTTGCACTAGAGTCAATAATCTAGATTACACAGTAATGATTCTAACACCCATGGAGCTTTGGTGTTGATCATGTTTTGCTCATGGAAGAGGCTTGGTCAACGGGTCTGCAACACTCAGATCCGTATGTATCTTGCAAATCTCTATGTCTCCCACCTGGACTAGATCCCGGATGGAATTGAAGCGTCTCTTGATGTGTTTGGTTCTCTTGTGAAATCTGGATTCCTTTGCCAAGGCAATTGCACCAGTATTGTCACAAAAGATTTTCATTGGACCCGATGCACTAGGTATGACACCTAGATCGGATATGAACTCCTTCATCCAGACTCCTTCGTTTGCTGCTTCCGAAGCAGCTATGTACTCCGCTTCACATGTAGATCCCGCCACAACGCTTTGTTTAGAACTGCCAACTGACAGCTCCACCGTTTAATGTAAACACGTATCCGGTATGCGATTTAGAATCGTCCGGATCAGTGTCAAAGCTTGCATCAATGTAACCATTTACTATGAGCTCTTTGTCACCTCCATATATGAGAAACATATCCTTAGTCCTTTCAGGTATTTCAGGATGTTCTTGACTGCTGTCCAGTGATCCACTCCTGGATTACTTTGGTACCTCCCTGCTAGACTTATAGCAAGACACACATCAGGTCTGGTACACAGCATTGCATACATGATAGAGCATAGGGAACATCTTTCATTTTCTCTCTATCTTCTGCATTGGTCGGGCATTGAGTCTTACTCAATTTCACACCTTGTAACACAGGCAAGAATCCTTTCTTTGCTTGATCCATTTTGAACTTCTTCAAAATTTTGTCAAGGTATGTGCTTTGTGAAAGTCCAATTAAGCGTCTTGATCTATCTCTATAGATCTTAATGCCCAATATGTAAGCAGCTTCACCGAGGTCTTTCATTGAAAAACTCTTATTCAAGTATCCCTTTATGCTATTCAGAAATTCTATATCATTTCCGATTAGTAATATGTCATCTACATATAATATCAGAAATGCTACAGAGCTCCCACTCACTTTCTTGTAAATACAAGCTTCTCCAAAAGTCTGTACAAAACCAAATGCTTTGATCACACTATCAAAGCGTTTATTCCAACTCTGAGAAGCTTGCACCAGTCCATAAATGGATCGCTGGAGCTTGCATACTTTGTTAGCTCCCTTTGGCTTGACAAAACCTTCCGGTTGCATCATATACAACTCTTCTTCCAGAAATCCATTCAGGAATGCAGTTTTGACATCCATCTGCCAAATTTCATAATTATAAAATGCGGCAATTGCTAACATGATTCGGACAGACTTAAGCATCGCTACGGGTGAGAAGGTCTCATCGTAGTCAATCCCTTGAACTTGTCGAAAACCTTTTGCGACAAGTCGAGCTTTGTAGACAGTAATATTACCGTCAGCGTCAGTCTTCTTCTTGAAGATCCATTTATTCTCAATTGCTTGCCGATCATTGGGCAAGTCAACCAAAGTCCATACTTTGTTCTCATACATGGATCCCATCTCAGATTTCATGGCTTCAAGCCATTTTGCGGAATCTGGGCTCACCATCGCTTCTTCATAGTTCGTAGGTTCATCATGATCTAGTAGCATGACTTCCAGAACAGGATTACCGTACCACTTTGGTGCGGATCTTACTCTGGTTGATCTACGAGGTTCAGTAGTATCTTGTTCTGAAGTTTCATGATCATCATCATTAGCTTCCTCACTAATTGGTGTAGGTGTCACAGAAACTAGTTTCTGTGATGTACTACTTTCCAATAAGGGAGCAGGTACAATTACCTCGTCAAGTTCTACTTTCCTCCCACTCACTTCTTTCGAGAGAAACTCCTTCTCTATGAAGTTTCCGAATTTAGCAACAAAAGTCTTGCCTTCGAATCTGTGATAGAAGGTGTATCCAATAGTTTCCTTTGGATTTCCTATGAAGACACATTTCTCCGATTTGGGTTCGAGCTTATCAGGTTGAAGTTTTTTCACATAAGCATCGCAGCTCCAAACTTTCAGAAATGACAACTTTGGTTTCTTGCTAAACCACAGTTCATAAGGCGTCGTCTCAACGGATTTTGATGGTGCGCTATTTAACGTGAATGCGGCCGTCTCTAGAGCATATCCCCAAAACGATAGCGGTAAATCAGTAAGAGACATCATAGATCGCACCATATCTAGTAAAGTACGATTACGATGTTCGGACACACCATTACGCTGTGGTGTTCCGGGTGGCGTGAGTTGCAAAACTATTCCGCATTGTTTCAAATGTACACCAAACTCGTAACTCAAATATTCTCCTCCACGATCAGATCGTAGGAATTTTATTTTCTTGTTATGATGATTTTCAACTTCACTCTGAAATTCTTTGAACTTTTCAAACGTTTTAGACTTAAGTTTCATTAAGTAGATATACCCATATCTGCTTAAGTCATCTATGAAGGTGAGAAAATAACGATATCCACCACGAGCCTCAACATTCATCGGACCACATACATCGGTATGTATGATTTCCAACAAATCTGTTGCTCTCTCCATAGTACCAGAGAACGGTGTTTTTGTCATCTTACCCATAAGGCACGGTTCGCAAGTACCAAGTGATTCATAATCAAGTGGTTCCAAAAGTCCATCAGTATGGAGTTTCTTCATGCGCTTTACACCGATATGACCCAAACGGTAGTGCCACAAATAAGTTGCACTATCATTATCAACTCTGCATCTTTTGGCTTCAACATTATGAATATGTGTGTCACTACTATCGAGATTTAATAAGAATAGACCACTCTTCAAGGGTGCATGACCATAAAAGATATTACTCATATAAATAGAACAACCATTATTCTCTGATTTAAATGAATAACCATCTCGCATCAAACAAGATCCAGATATAATGTTCATGCTTAACGCTGGCACCAAATAACAATTATTTAGGTCTAATACTAATCCCGAAGGTAGATGTAGAGGTAGCGTGCCGACCGTGATCACATCGACTTTGGAACCATTTACCACGCGCATCGTCACCTCGTCCTTAGCCAATCTTCGCTTAATCCGTAGTCCCTGTTTCGAGTTGCAAATATTAGCAACAGAACCAGTATCAAATACCCAGGTGCTACTGCAAGCATTAGTAAGGTACACATCAATAACATGTATATCATATATACCTTTGTTCACCTTTCCATCCTTCTTATCCGCCAAATACTTGGGGCAGTTCCGTTTCAAGTGACCAGTCTGCTTGCAGTAGAAGCACTCAGTTTCAGGCTTAGGTCTAGATTTGGGTTTCTTATCCTGAGCAGCAACTTGCTTGCTGTTCTTTTTGAAGTTCCCCTTCTTCTTCCCTTTGCCCTTTTTCTTGAAACTAGTGGTCTTATTGACCATCAACACTTGATGCTCCTTCTTGATTTCTACCTCCGCAGCTTTCAGCATTGCGAAGAGCTCGGGAATTGTCTTAACCATCCCTTGCATATTATAGTTCATCACGAAGCTCTTGTAGCTAGGTGGAAGTGATTGGATAATTCTGTCAATGACGCAATCATCTGGTATATTAACTCACAATTGAATCAAGTGATTATTATAACCAGACATTTTGAGTATATGCTCACTGACAGAACTGTTCTCCTCCATCTTGCAGCTATATAACTTATTGGAGACTTCATATCTGTCAATCCGGGCATTTGATTGAAATATTAACTTCAACTCCTGGAACATCTCATATGCTCCATGACGTTCAAAACGTCGTTGAAGTCCCGATTCTAAGCCGCAAAGCATGGCACACTGAACTATTGAGTAGTCATCAGCTTTGCTCTGCCAGACGTTCATAACATCTGGTGTTGCTCCAGCAGCAGGCCTGGCACCCAGCGGTGCTTCCAGGATGTAATTCTTCTGTGCAGCAATGAGGATAATCCTCAAGTTACGGACCCAGTCCGTGTAATTGCTACCATCGTCTTTCAACTTTGCTTTCTCAAGGAACGCATTAAAATTCAACGGAACAATAGCATGGGCCATCTATCTACAATCAAACATAAACAAGCAAGATACTATCATGTACTAAGTTCATGATAAATTTAAGTACAATTAATCATATTACTAAAGAACTCCCACTTAGATAGACATCCCTCTAATCCTCTAAGTGATCACGTGATCCAAATCAACTAAACCATGTCCGATCATCACGTGAGATGGAGTAGTTTCATTGGTGAACATCACTATGTTGATCATATCTACTATATGATTCACGCTCGACCTTTCGGTCTCCGTGTTCCGAGGCCATATCTATATATGCTTGGCTCATCAAGTATAACTTGAGTATTCCGCGTGTGCAACTGTTTTGCACCCGTTGTATTTGAACGTAGAGCCTATCACACCCGATCATCACGTGGTGTCTCAGCACGAAGAACTTTCGCAACGGTGCATACTCAGGGAGAACACTTCTTGATAATTAGTGAGAGATCATCTTAAAATGCTACCGTCAATTAAAGCAAGATAAGATGCATAAAAGATAAGCATCACATGCAATCAATATAAGTGATATGATATGGCCATCATCATCTTGTTCTTGCAATCTCCATCTTCGAAGCACCGTCATGATCACCATCGTCACCGGCGCGACACCTTGATCTCCATCGTAGCATCGTTGTCGTCTCGCCAATCTTATGCTTCCACGACTATCGCTACCACTTAGTGATAAAGTAAACCATTACAACGCAATTGCATTGCATAATATAAAGCGACAACCATATGGCTCCTGCCAGTTGCCGATAACTCGGTTACAAAACATGATCATCTCATACAATAAAATTTAGCATCATGTCTTGACCATATCACATCACAACATGCCCTGCAAAAACAAGTTAGACGTCCTCTACTTTGTTGTTGCAAGTTTTACGTGGCTGCTACGGGCTTAAGCAAGAACCAATCTTACCTACGCATCAAAAACCACAATGATAGTTTGTCAAGTTGGTGTTGTTTTAACCTTCGCAAGGACCGGGCGTAGCCACACTCGGTTCAACTAAAGTTGGAGAAACTGACACCCGTCAGCCACCTGTGTGCAAAGCACGTCGGTAGAAGCAGTATGACTTATATCGCCCACAACTCACTTGTGTTCTACTCCTACATATAACATCAACACATAAAACCTAGGCTCGGATACCACTGTTGGGGAACGTAGTAATTTCAAAAAAATTCCTACGCACACGCAAGATCATGGTGATGCATAGCAACGAGAGGGGAGAGTGTGATCTACGTACCCTTGTAGACCGACAGCGGAAGCGTTATGACAACGCGGTTGATGTAGTCATACGTCTTCACGGCCCGACCGATCAAGCCCCGAAACTATGGCACCTCCGAGTTTTAGCACACGTTCAGCTCGATGACGATCCCCGGACTCCGATCCAACAAAGTGTCGGGGAAGAGTTCCGTCAGCACGACGGCATGGTGACGATCTTGATGTTCTACCGTCGCAGGGCTTCGCTTAAGCACCGCTACAATATAATCGAGGATTATGGTGGAAGGGGGCACCGCACACGGCTAAGAAAACGATCACGTGGATCAACTTGTGTGTCTAGGGGTGCCCCCTGCCCCCGTATATAAAGGAGCAAGGGGAGGAGGCCGGACGGCCCTATAGGCGCGCCAAGGAGGAGTCCTCCTCCTAGTAGGAGTAGGACTCCTACTAGGAGGGGGAAGGAAGTGGGGAGGGAGAAGGAAAGGGGGGCGCCGCCCCCCTCTCCTAGTCCAATTCGGACCTGGGGGAGGAGGCGCGCGGCCCACCCTGGCCGCCCTTCTCTTTCTCCACTAAGGCCCATATGGCCCATTACTTCTCCCGGGGGGGTTCCGGTAACCCTCTCGTACTCCGGTTTTCTCCGAAATCACCCGGAACACTTCTCGTTATGTCCGTGATCACATCCGGGACTCCGAACTGTAAGTGCATCTAGTGCCACCCCTAGTTGGTTTTGGAGTATTGACGACAAACCTAGTTGAGGGACTAATGTGTTTGTGAGAATTGCAAGATAACACAGGTAGAAGTCCCTCATTGATTCGGTTTTCCTACCAGAGATGACCCCTAAAAATGTATGAAGACATTGAAGTCAAAGGTGGTATATGAAGATACTCACATTGAAGACTGTGACAAGAGAAGACACCACATGAAGCCTATGGAGCTCGAAGACTTAGATCTTTCGTAGTTTCCTTTCTTCTGTGTTGAGTCATAGGAACCACCGTACTGTTAAGTGGGGTCCAAGAGAACCAGTTAGAATGGCTGAAGTGATGCTTAAACAAAACCTATGTCTTCGAGTGAAGACTTTGAGAGCGAATCTTGTCTAGAGTCGGGCAAGTCAGCTTTGCTTGAAGCCCAAGTAAAGTTGCCGTGTGAGTTTGAAATCTGACCGTTTGAACACGTGTCAGTTCCTTAGTGACCCAGGGTCATTTCGAACAAATCAGGTCGGGTTGCCAAGTGGCTATAAATAGCCCACCCCCTACAACCATAAACGGTTGGCTGCTCAGATTCAGAGTACGGCTTTTGTCGTTTGAGAGCAACCCACCTCGAAGCCTTTGAGAGAGAATTCCTTGCGAGGATAAAGCCCTAACCACCAGAGCCAAAGAGAATTAGGCATCACTTAAGTCTTCTTGTCTGTGTGATCTGAAGACTTATTACACTTGAGGACTGTGCATCCTCCAGCCGGTTAGGCGTCGCGTTCTGAGCATCCAAGAGACATTGTGGATTGCCGGTGAACGAAGTCTGTGAAGGTTTGGGAGTCTACCTTGAAGACTTACTAGAGTGATTGGGCGAGGTCTGTATGACCTTAGCTCAAGGGGAATACGGTGAGGACTGGGTGTCCTGAGCTGTGTGTTCAGTACTGGGTGTCCGGGACTGTGTGTCCTAAGGTTTAAATACCTAGCCGCCCTAACCAGACGTACAGTTGTCACAGCAACTGGAACTGGTCCAACAAATCATTGTCTTCAGCGAATCACTGGTTTCATCTTCCCTTCCCTTTACTTACTGTTACTCCTTGTGAAGTCATTGTATGTTCGCACTATCATTTGTCTTCATTGAGTGACTGCGTGTTCTGTGTGGCTTCACAATATCTTCCTACTTGATCCTTACTACATTGCTGCTATTAGTCATTGTGCTTTCACTCTATTGAATACTTGACTATGGCTTGCCTAGTGTAGTCTACCTTCCGCTGCGGGGTAATAGGTTTATTTCTATCGTTTGTCTTCATAACTTCCACGTTTTGAAGACTTTCATAAAAATCGCCTATTCACCCCCCCTCTAGTAGATATAACGCACTTTTAATTGGTATCAGAGCAAGGTGCTCCCTTGTTTTGTGTGATTCGGTTTAACCACCTGGAGTTTTAGCTATGTCGACTGCAGGGATAATTAAAGTCTCCGCTGCGTGCCCCGTCTTCGATGGAACTGAATATCCCTACTGGAAGAATAAGATGCGCATGCATCTTGAAGCCATTGACGTCGACCTATGGTATGACGTCAAGAACGGTGTTCCCAAGGCCGGAGAAGGTGTCACTGCTGCTGATGTCAAGAAGTTCGTTCAACTGGACTCTACTGCCAAGAATATCATCTGTGGTCATCTGACCAAAGGACAGTATGGCCGTGTGAGTGCTTTGGAAACATCTAAGCTGGTCTGGGACTGGCTCTCCAAGGTCAATGAAGGTGTCTCAACCCAGAGAGATCAGAGAATCAGTGTCCTTCGCAACCTCTTCAACCGCTTCAACCGAAATGACAATGAGAATGCCCAGCTCACATTTGACCGACTCACTGACATCACAAATGAGCTTCAAGCCCTCGGCGCTACTGAAATCACCAAACGTGAAGTCGTCAAGACACTACTGAGATCACTTGATAGTTCGTTTGACACCCTAGCCCTGATGATTCAAGAACGTCCTGATTTCAAGACACTCGATCCGTCTGACATACTTGAGAGGCTCAACACACATGAGTTTCAGCTTTCTGAGAAAAGAGATATCTGTTGGGTTTCGTAGTAATTTCAAAAAATTTCCTACGCACACACAAGATCATGTGATGCATAGCAACGAGAGGGGAGAGTGCTGTCTACGTACCCACGCAGACCGACTGCGGAAGCGTTGACACAACATAGAGGAAGTAGTCGTACGTCTTCAGGATCCAACCGATCAAGCACCGAAACTACGGCACCTCCGAGTTCGAGCACACATTCAGCTCGATGACGATCCCCGGACTCCGATCCAGCAAAGTGTCGGGGAAGAGTTCCGTCAGCACGATGGCGTGGTGACGGTTTTGATGTACTACAGCAGCAGGGCTTCGCCTAAACTCCGCTATAGTATTATCGAGGACTATGGTGGCTGGGGCGCCGCACACGGCTAAGGAATAGATCACGTGGATCAACTTGTGTGTTTCTGGGGTGCCTCTGCCTCAGTATATAAAGGACTAGAGGGGGGAGGCTGGCCGGCCAAGCTTGGCGCGCCAGGAGAGTCCTACTCCCTCTAGGAGTAGGATCCCCCCCCCAATCCTAGTTGGAATAGGATTCGCGGAGGGGGAAAAGAGAGAGGGGGGCCGGCCACCTCTCCTAGTCCTAATAGGACTAGGGGAAGGGGGAGGCGCGCAGCCCATGTAGGGCTGCCTCTTCTCCTTTCCACTAAGGCCCATCATGGCCCATTTAGCTCCCGGGGGGTTCCGGTAACCTTTCCGGTACTCCGGTAAAATCCCGATTTCACCCGGAACACTTCCGATATCCAAACATAGGCTTCCAATATATCAATCTTTACGTCTCGACCATTTCGAGACTCCTCGTCATGTCCGTGATCACATCCGGGACTTCGAACAACCTTCGGTACATCAAAATGCATAAACTCATAATATAACTGTCATCGTAACCTTAAGCGTGCGGACCCTACGGGTTCGAGAACAATGTAGACATGACCGAGACATGTCTCCGGTCAATAACCAATAGCGGGACCTAGATGCCCATATTGGCTCCTACATATTCTACGAAGATCTTTATCGGTCAGACCGCATAACAACATACGTTGTTCCCTTTGTCATCGGTATGTTACTTGCCCGAGATTCGATCGTCGGTATCCAATACCTAGTTCAATCTCGTTACCGGCAAGTCTCTTTACTCGTTCTGTAATACATCATCCCGCAACTAACTCATTAGTTGCAATGCTTGCAAGGCTTATGTGATGTGCATTACCGAGAGGGCCCAGAGATACCTCTCCGACAATCGGAGTGACAAAACCTAATCTCGAAATACGCCAACCCAACATGTACCTTTGGAGACACCTGTAGTACTCCTTTATAATCACCCAGTTACGTTGTGACGTTTGGTAGTACCCAAAGTGTTCCTCCGATAAACGGGAGTTGCATAATCTCATAGTTATAGGAACATGTATAAGTCATGAAGAAAGCAATAGCAACATACTAAACGATCGGGTGCTAAGCTAATGGAATGGGTCATGTCAATCAGATCATTCTCTTAATGATGTGATCCCGTTAATCAAATAACAACTCATTGTTCATGGTTAGGAAACATAACCATCTTTGATTAACAAGCTAGTCAAGTAGAGGCATACTAGTGACACTTTGTTTGTCTATGTATTCACACATGTATTATGTTTCCGGTTAAGACAATTCTAGCATGAATAATAAACATTTATCATGATTATAAGGAAATAAATAATAACTTTATTATTGCCTCTAGGGCATATTTCCTTCAGTCTCCCACTTGCACTAGAGTCAATAATCTAGAATACACCGTAATGATTCTAACACCCATGGAGCCTTGGTGCTGATCATGTTTTGCTCGTGGTAGAGGCTTAGTCAATGGGTCTGCAACATTCACATCCGTATGTATCTTGCAAATCTCTATGTCTCCCACCTGGACTAGATCCCGGATGGAATTGAAGCGTCTCTTGATGTGCTTGGTTCTCTTGTGAAATCTGGATTCCTTTGCCAAGGCAATTGCACCAGTATTGTCACAAAAGATTTTCATTGGACCCGATGCACTAGGTATGACACCTAGATCGGATATGAACTCCTTCATCCAGACTCCTTCGTTCGCTGCTTCCGAAGCAGCTATGTACTCCGCTTCACATGTAGATCCCGCTACGACGCTTTGTTTAGAACTGCACCAACTGACAGCTCCACCGTTTAATGTAAACACGTATCCGGTTTGCGATTTAGAATCGTCCGGATCAGTGTCAAAGCTTGCATCAACGTAACCTTTTATGATGAGCTCTTTGTCACCTCCATATACAAGAAACATATCCTTAGTCCTTTTCAGGTATTTCAGGATGTTCTTGACCGCTGTCCAGTGATCCACTCCTGGATTACTTTGGTACCTCCCTGCTAGACTAATAGCAAGGCACACATCAGGTCTGGTACACAGCATTGCATACATGATAGATCCTATCGCTAATGCATAGGGAACATCTTTCATATTCTCTCTATCTTCTGCAGTGGTCGGGCATTGAGTCTTACTCAATTTCACACCTTGTAACACAGGCAAGAATCCTTTCTTTGCTTGATCCATTTTGAACTTCTTCAAAATCTTGTCAAGGTATGTGCTTTGTGAAAGTCCAATTAAGCGTTTTGATCTATCTCTATAGATCTTTATGCCTAATATGTAAGCAGCTTCACCGAGGTCTTTCATTGAAAAACTCTTATTCATGTATCCCTTTATGCTATCCAGAAATTCTATATCATTTCCAATCAGTAATATGTCATCCACATATAATATCAGAAATGCTACAGAGCTCCCACTCACTTTCTTGTAAATACAGGCTTCACCGAAAGTCTGTATAAAACCAAATGCTTTGATCACACTATCAAAGCGTTTATTCCAACTCCGAGAGGCTTGGACCAGTCCATAAATGGATCGCTGGAGCTTGCACACTTTGTTAGCTCCCTTTGGATCGACAAAACCTTCTGGTTGCATCATATACAACTCTTCTTCCAGAAATCCATTCAGGAAAGCAGTTTTGACATCCATGTGCCAAATTTCATAATCATAAAATGCGGAAATTGCTAACATGATTCGGACAGACTTAAGCATCGCTACGGGTGAGAAGGTCTCATCGTAGTCAACCCCTTGAACTTGCCGAAAACCTTTTGCGACAAGTCGAGCTTTGTAGACAGTAATATTACCATCAACGTCATTCTTCTTCTTGAAGATCCATTTATTCTCAATTGCTTGCCGATCATCGGGCAAGTCAACCAAAGTCCATACATTGTTCTCATACATGGATCCCATCTCAGATTTCATGGCTTCAAGCCATTTTGCGGAATCTGGGCTCACCATCGCTTCTTCATAGTTTGTAGGTTCATCGTGATCTAGTAGCATGATTTCCAGAACAGGATTACCGTACCAATCTGGCGCGGATCTCACTCTGGTTGATCTATGAGGTTCAGTAGTATCTTGATCTGAAGTTTCATGATCATTATCATTAGCTTCCTCACTAACTGGTGTAGGTGTCACTGAAACAGTTTTCTGTGATGTACTACTTTCCAGTAAGGGAGCAGGTACAGTTACCTCGTCAAGTTCTACTTTCCTCCCACTCACTTCTTTCGAGAGAAACTCCTTCTCTAGAAAGTTTCCGAATTTAGCAACAAAAGTCTTGCCTTCGGATCTGTGATAGAAGGTGTATCCAATAGTTTCCTTTGGATATCCTATGAAGACACATTTCTCCGATTTGGGTTCGAGCTTATCAGGTTGAAGCTTTTTCACATAAGCATCGCAGCCCCAAACTTTTAGAAACGACAACTTTGGTTTCTTGCCAAACCATAGTTCATAAGGCGTCGTCTCAACGGATTTTGATGGTGCCCTATTTAACGTGAATGCGGCCGTCTCTAGAGCGTATCCCCAAACCGATAGCGGTAAATCAGTAAGAGACATCATAGATCGCACCATATCTAGTAAAGTACGATTACGACGTTCGGACACACCATTACGCTGTGGTGTTCCATGTGGTGTGAGTTGCGAAACTATTCCACAATTTTTCAAATGTACACCAAACTCGTAACTCAAATATTCTCCTCCACGATCAGATCGTAGAAACTTTATTTTCTTGTTACGATGATTTTCAACTTCACTCTGAAATTCCTTGAACTTTTCAAATGTTTCAGACTTATGTTTCATTAAGTAGATATACCCATATCTGCTTAAATCATCTGTGAAGGTGAGAAAATAACGATATCCGCCACGAGCGTCAATATTCATCGGACCACATACATCTGTATGTATGATTTCCAACAAATCTGTTGCTCTCTCCATAGTACCGGAGAATGGTGTTTTGGTCATCTTGCCCAAGAGGCACGGTTCGCAAGTACCAAGTGATTCATAATCAAGTGGTTCCAAAAGTCCATCAGAATGGAGTTTCTTCATGCGCTTTACACCGATATGACCTAAACGGCAGTGCGACAAATAAGTTGCGCTCTCATTATCAAGTCTGCATTTTTTGGTTTCAACATTATGAATATGTGTGTTACTACTATCGAGATTTAACAAGAATAGACCACTCTTCAAGGGTGCATGACCATAAAAGATATTACTCATATAAATAGAACAACCATTATTCTCTGATTTAAATGAATAACCGTCTCACATTAAATAAGATCCAGATATAATGTTCATGCTTAACGCTGGCACCAAATAACAATTATTTAGGTCTAATACTAATCCTGAAGGTAGATGTAGAGGTAGCGTGCCGACTGCGATCACATCGACTTTGGAACCGTTTCCCACGCGCATCGTCACCTCGTCCTTAACCAATCTTCGCTTGATCCATAGTCCCTGTTTCGAGTTGCAAATATTAGCAACAGAACCAGTATCAAATACCCAGGTGCTACTGCGAGCATTAGTAAGGTACACATCAATAACATGTATATCACATATACCTTTGTTCACCTTGCCATCCTTCTTATCCGCCAAATACTTGGGGCAGTTCCGCTTCCAGTGACCAGTCTGCTTGCAATAGAAGCACTCAGTTTCAGGCTTAGGTCCAGGTTTGGGTTTCTTCTCTGGAGTAGCAACTTGCTTGCTGTTCTTTTTGAAGTTCCCCTTCTTCTTCCCTTTGCCCTTTTCTTGAAACTAGTGGTCTTGTTGACCATCAACACTTGATGCTCCTTCTTGATTTCTACCTCCGCAGCTTTCAGCATTTCGAAGAGCTCGGGAATAGTCTTGTTCATCCCTTGCATATTATAGTTCATCATGAAGCTCTTGTAGCTTGGTGGTAGTGATTGAAGAATTCTGTCAATGACACAATCATCTGGAAGATTAACTCCCAGTTGAATCAAGTGATTATTATACCCAGACATTTTGAGTATATGCTCACTGACAGAACTGTTCTCCTCCATCTTGCAGCTATAGAACTTATTGGAGACTTCATATCTCTCAATCCGGGCATTTGCTTGAAATATTAACTTCAACTCCTGGAACATCTCATATGCTCCATGACGTTCAAAACGTCGTTGAAGTCCCGATTCGAAGCCGTAAAGCATGGCACACTGAACTATCGAGTAGTCATCAGCTTTGCTCTGCCAGACGTTCATAATATCCGGCGTTGCTTCTGCAGCAGGCCTGGCACCCAGCGGTGCTTCCAGGACGTAATTCTTCTGTGCAGCAATGAGGATAATCCTCAAGTTACGGACCCAGTCCATGTAATTGCTACCATCATCTTTCAACTTTGCTTTCTCAAGGAACGCATTAAAATTCAACGGAACAACAGCACGAGCCATCTATCTACAATCAAACATAAACAAGCAAGATACTAATCAGGTACTAAGTTTCATGATAAATTTAAGTTCAGTTAATCAAATTAATTAAAGAACTCCCACTTAGATAGACATCCCTCTAATCCTCTAAGTGATTACGTGATCCAAATCAACTAAACCATAACCGATCATCACGTGAGATGGAGTAGTTTTCAATGGTGAACATCGTTATGTTGATCATATCTACCATATGATTCACGCTCGACCTTTAGGTCTCCGTGTTCCGAGGCCGTATTTGTATATGCTTGGCTCGTCAAGTATAACCTGAGTATTCCGCATGCGCAACTGTTTTGCACCCGTTGTATTTGAACGTAGAACCTATCACACCCGATCATCACGTGGTGTCTCAGCACGAAGAACTTTTGCAACGGTGCATACTCAGGGAGAACACTTCTTGATAATTTAGTGAGAGATCATCTTATAATGCTACCGTCAATCAAAGCAAGATAAGATGCATAAAAGGATAAACATCACATGCAATCAATATAAGTGATATGATATGGTCATCATCATCTTGTGCTTGTGATCTCCATCTCCGAAGCACCGTCGTGATCACCATCGTCACCGGCGTGACACCTTGATCTCCATCGTAGCATCGTTGTCGTCTTGCCAAGCTTGTGCTTCCACGACAATCACTACCGCTTAGTAATAAAGTAAAGCATTACATCGTGATTTCATTGCATACAATAAAACGACAACCATAAGGCTCCTGCCAGTTGCCGATAATTCGGTTACAAAACATGATCATCTCATACAATAAAATTCAGCATCATGTCTTGACCATATCACATCACAACATGCCCTGCAAAAACAAGTTAGACGTCCTCTACTTTGTTGTTGCAAGTTTTACGTGGCTGCTACGGGCTTAAGCAAGAACCAATCTCTCCTACACATCAAAACCACAACGATAGTTTGTCAAATAGACCGTTTTATCCTTCGCAAGGACCGGGCGTAGCCATACTTGGTTCAACTAAAGTTGGAGAGACAGTCGCCCGCAAGCCACCTATGTGCAAAGCACGTCGGGGAAACCGGTCTCACGTAAGCGTACGCGTAATGTTGGTCCGGGTCGTCTCATCCAACAATGCAGCCGAACCAAAGTATGACATGCTGGTAGGCAGTATGACTTATATCGCCCACAACTCACTTGTGTTCAACTCGTGCATATAACATCAACATAAATAACCTAGGCTCGGATGCCACTGTTGGGTTTCGTAGTAATTTCAAAAATGTTCCTACGCACACGCAAGATCATGTGATGCAGGAGAGTGTTGTCTACGTACCCACGCAGATCGACTGCGGAAGCGTCGACACAACATAGAGGAAGTAGTCGTACGTCTTCACGATCCAACCGATCAAGCACCGAAACTACGGCACCTTCGAGTTCGAGCACACATTCAGCTCGATGACGATCCCCGGACTCCGATCCAGCAAAGTGTCAGGGAAGAGTTCCGTCAGCACGACGGCGTGGTGACGGTCTTGATGTACTACAGCAGCAGGGCTTCGCCTAAACTCCGCTACAGTATTATCGAGGACTATGGTGGCTGGGGCGCCGCACACGGCTAAGGAATAGATCACGTGGATCAACTTGTGTGTTTCTGGGGTGCCTCTGCCTCAGTATACAAAGGACTAGAGGGGGGAGGCTGGCCGGCCAAGCTTGGCGCGCCAGGAGAGTCCTACTCCCTCTGGGAGTAGGATTCCCCCCCCCAATCCTAGTTGGAATAGGATTCGCGGAGGGGGAAAAGAGAGAGAGGGGGGCGGCCACCTCTCCTAGTCCTAATAGGACTAGGGGAAGGGGGAGGCGCGCAGCCCATGTAGTGCTGCCTCTTCTCCTTTCCACTAAGTCCCATCATGGCCCATTTAGCTCCCGAGGGGTTCCGGTAACCTTCCCGGTACTCCGGTAAAATCCCGATTTCACCCGGAACACTTCCGATATCCAAACATAGGCTTCCAATATATCAATCTTTACGTCTCGACCATTTCGAGACTCCTCGTCATGTCCGTGATCACATCCGGGACTCCGAACAACCTTCGGTACATCAAAATGCATAAACTCATAATATAACTGTCATCGTAACCTTAAGCGTGCGGACCCTACGGGTTCGAGAACAATGTAGACATGACCGAGACATGTCTCCGGTCAATAACCAATAGCGGGACCTGGATGCCCATATTGGCTCCTACATATTCTACGAAGATCTTTATCGGTCAGACCGCGTAACAACATACGTTGTTCCATTTGTCATCGGTATGTTACTTGCCCGAGATTCGATCGTCGGTATCCAATACCTAGTTCAATCTCGTTACCGGCAAGTCTCTTTACTCGTTCTGTAATACATCATCCCGCAACTAACTCATTAGTTGCAATGCTTGCAAGGCTTATGTGATGTGTATTACCGAGAGGGCCCAAAGATACCTCTCCAACAATCGGAGTGACAGAACCTAATCTCGAAATACGCCAACCCAACATGTACCTTTGGAGACACCTGTAGTACTCCTTTATAATCACCCAGTTACGTTGTGACGTTTGGTAGTACCCAAAGTGTTCCTCCGGTAAACGGGAGTTGCATAATCTCATAGTTATAGGAACATGTATAAGTCATGAAGAAAGCAATAGCAACATACTAAACGATCGGGTGCTAAGCTAATGGAATGGGTCATGTCAATCAGATCATTCTCTTAATGATGTGATCCCGTTAATCAAATAACAACTCATTGTTCATGGTTAGGAAACATAACCATCTTTGATTAACGAGCTAGTCAAGTAGAGGCATACTAGTGACACTTTGTTTGTCTATGTATTCACACATGTATTATGTTTCTGGTTAATAAATTCTAGCATGAATAATAAACATTTATCATGATTATAAGGAAATAAATAATAACTTTATTATTGCCTCTAGGGCATATTTCCTTCAATATCTACGGTCCAAACTATGGGCGAACTCGTGCCTTGAAGGCAAAAGTTGTCTCCTCATCTGAAGAAGAATCTGACAGCAGTTCGGATGATCCTGAAGACATTGGAAGGGAACTTGCTATGCTTGTGAAGAAGTGCCAAAAATTCACCAAGAAGAAAGGTTTCAGAAAGTCTTCCCGATCAAGCTCAAGGAATGATGAAGCTTCTGCTCACGACTACAAGAAGAAAACATGTCACAAGTGCAAGAAACCTGGCCACTTCATCTCTGAGTGTCCACAGTGGGACAATGAGAACAAAAAGAAGAAGAAGAGCAAGGAATATGACTCTGACGACAAGAAGAAGAAGAAATACTCAAAGTCTTCTTCCAAGTCTTCCTCAAAGTCTTCATCACACAAGAAGAGCTCATCTGGTAAGGCACGTGCGTTTGTTGGCAAGGAAATGGATTTAGAGGAGGAGTCCGCTTCTGAGGAGGCGGAGGTGGAGTCTGAGGAGGAGTCCGATTCAGGCGTCGCAAGTCTGGCTACAACATACGTTGCCAAGTCCATCTTCAACACTGAAGACAATGACTTCATCACCGACACCGATGCAAATGACAAGGACTACTCCGCTTCTACCTACTGCTTCATGGCACGCGGTGCCAAGGTAAACACACGCACTACTCACTATCAAACATCTAGTGACGATGACTCTGATTGTGGTTCAAAACCCAGCTACAAAACACTTGCTAAAATTGCAACTGAACAATAGAAAGCTATGGAACATATTCAAAAACTGTTAGACCGAAGCGATGATCTGTTAGGTGCTGAAATGACTCGATCTGAATCCTTAATTGAAGACATGAAAAATCTTCACGTTAAGTATGAGGAACTTGAAAGTCGTCATGAAACTCTCTCAACAACTCCTGAAAAGCTTTCCTATGATTATCTTCAAAGGAAGCAAGATCTTGAGAAATTGAGAGCGGCTCATGAAGATCTTCAAAAGGAAAACGAGTCACTTCGCGCCGAACAGATCAGCTCCGCTCAGGAAGGATTTGAACCACCATGTCTTAAATGCATTGAGCGTGATAATGCTACTACTGTTGTTGAATGTTCTACTGCTGCTACTGTTGCAATATCTTTAACTGTTGATGTGGGAACTAACCCCTCTGCTGAGGATTCCACTGCTATTGCTGATGAGAATGCTAGGTTGAAGACATTGCTTGAAACAGGGATGTACAAAAGTCTTAAAGGGCATCAGACACTATGTGATGTCCTCAAAAAGTAGATTTTGAACCGAAACCCGAGGAAAGAGGGTGTTGGGTTCGTAAGGAAAATGAATGCTGATGGCTCTTACTGGAAACCTGAGCAGTACCCCAAAACCACATGGGTTGCTGCAAAAGAATTTTCAGCAAATCCATCCACTCTATCTGGGTTCACTTGTGCTAACCCCATTGTCATTGATGAATCCTTTGATGCAAACTATAAACTGTTTAAGAATCAGAATGGTGAAGTGTTTGCCAAGTACATTGGTACTAACTGCGGGAATGGACTGCCTATGAAGAAGATCTGGGTTCCGAAAAGGTGTCTGGAGAATCTTCCTGTGAATGTCATCATGACACCTCACGTGAAGAAGACAAACCTCAGACCAAAGGCTTCATACGGTCCAAAGGCTTCATACAGACAGAGGACTCACCTGAGTCGCACTAACGCGAATGTTTTGCAGGGAAACCATACTCAGGCATATGAATATGAGAGCGGTTCATCAAATCGCCATGTTCATAAGACCAAGAACTATTCTGCTTATTCTTATGAGTACTATTGTCCGCCTGCAAGACTGTTTGCTAGAGCTCCAAAGCCAAAGTTCTCAAATGTTGCACTTAGACTTATTGCTTCTAAGCCACCCTTGAAGATGTGGGTGGCTAAGAAAGCTTAACTCTCTTTGCAGGGAAAGGTCTCCAGCAGAAAACCAAAATCGTCTGACGCTATTGCTGGGGACCTTAAGCATCTTGTAGGGCGCAAGATCAAATGCCCGAATGGTCTTACTATGTACTTCGTTCCTGAATCGCTTGCTACTCTCCCTATTAGTCCTAATCTAGATCTAAGCTTTCATAACCCACTAGTTCGTCAAATGTTTTTGCTTCACAATGCTCTTCGTGAAGCCTATCCCCCTAACTGCATTGTAGGGTACGACACCAGCGTCTTCAGAATGGATTATTGATAGTGGATGTACAAATCACATGACTGGCAAAAGAAGCCTTCTTATGGACAAGAGCCACATCACATTTGCTGACACTGGTAAAAGTAAGGTATTGGGTCTAGGTAGAGTTGCAATCTCAAGGGATCAACACATGGATAAAGTCATGCTTGTTGAATCCCTTGGCTTCAACTTAATGTCTGTCTGAATGCTTTGCGATTTAAACATGATCGTAATATTTGGAAAATATCGTTGCCTTGTTCTAATGGAATCTGACAAGTCTCTAGTATTTGAAGGGTATCGAAAAGATGATTTGTACATGGTAGATTTCTCAGCAGGACCATAGTTTGCCGTATGTCTTCTAGCAAAAGCTTCAGAATGCTGGCTCTGGCATCGGAGGCTTGGGCATGCTGGCATGAGGAACCTCCACACCCTGGCAAAGAAGAAGCATGTCATAGGCATCGAGGGCGTCAAGTTCAAGGAAGATCACTTATGCGGTGCCTGTGAGGCAGGAAAGATGACGAGGGCCAAACATCCCTTGAAGACAATCATGACCACTACTCGACCCTTCGAACTGCTTCACATGGATCTTTTCGGTCCCACTCATTACTCAACTCTTACTACTACTGCTTGTCTCTATGGCTTTGTCAATGTTGATGATTATTCTAGATATACTTGGGTGCACATAATCCTTTACAAGACTGAAGTGCAGGATGTCTTCAGACGCTTCGCCAATCGAGCAATGAACAACTATGGCGCCAAGATAAAGCATATCAGAAGTGACAATGTCACTAACTTCAAGAACACTGGCCTTGATACATATCTTGATACCTTGGGCATCACACATGAATTCTCAGCCCCGTACACGCCACAGCAGAATGGGGTCGTCGAACGCAAGAACAGAACACTCATTGAGATGGCCAGAACAATGCTAGATGAATACAAGACTCCAAGAAAATTCTGGCCTGAAGCCATTGATATTGCATGCCATACAATCAATCGTGTTTATCATCACAAGCTTCTGAACAAGACATCTTATGAGCTCCGTACTGGCAAGAAGCCAAATGTCAGTTACTTCAGAGTATTTGGCGCCAGGTGCTGGATCAAGGACCCACATCACACCTCAAAGTTTGCACCAAAAGCACATGAAGGTTTTATGCTTGGATATGGAAAGGATTCACACTCCTACAGAGTCTTCAATCTCTTTCATTACAAAGTGGTTGAAATAGTGGATGTGCGGTTCGATGAGACCAATGGTTCACAAAGAGAGCAACTGCCAAATGTGCTAGATGAAGTTCCATCCAGTGAATCAATCAAGCTAATTGGAACTGGAGAAATTATACCTTCTGAAGCTCATCCTGAAGAAGAACTTATCATCTCAGCACCTGATCAACATGAAGACAATGCTCAGCCTGAAGACATTCCTTCTAACAACGACAATGATCAGCAAGAGCAAAATCTTCGCCCTGTACATCCTCGCGTTGCCAATGAAGTGCAGATTGAAAGAATAATTGATGGCATCAATGCACCCGGTCCACTCACTCGTTCAAGGGCAACTCAACTAGCAAATTTCTGTGGGCACTTCGCATTCGTCTCAATAACAGAACCCAAGAAAGTTGAAGAAGCCTTCATGGAACCTGAATGGATTCAAGCTATGCAAGACGAGCTTCAGCAGTTTGAGCTGAATAATGTATGGGAACTGGTCAAGCGTCCCGATCCTCGGAAGCACAACATAATAGGCACCAAATGGATATACCGCAACAAGCAAGATGAGCATGGTCAAGTTGTCAGAAACAAAGCTCGTCTCATTGCTCAAGGATATACTCAAGTGGAAGGCATTGACTTCGATGAAACATTTGCTCCTGTGGCTAGACTTGAAGCCATACGCATACTGCTGGCCTATGCAAATCATCACAACATACTTCTTTATCAAATGGATGTGAAGAGAGCCTTCCTCAATGGCAAGATTAAAGAAGAAGTGTATGTTGCACAACCTCCTGGCTTTGAAGATCCAAAACATCCTGACATGGTATACAAGCTCAACAAGGCACTGTATGGCCTCAAACAAGCCCCTCGGGCCTGGTATGACACACTCAAATTCTTACTGAAGAGCAAAGGCTTCATACCTGGTTCTCTCGACCCCACTCTCTTCACGAAGACATATGATGGTGAACTATTTGTGTGCCAAATATATGTGGATGACATTATCTTCGGCTGCACCAATCAGAAGTACAGTGAAGAGTTTGGATATATGATGCAAGAGCAATATCAAATGTCTATGATGGGAGAGCTGAAGTTCTTTCTCTGTCTTCAAATACGACAGCAACGCAACGGCATCTTCATATCTCAAGAGAAGTATCTCAAAGATTGCTTGAAGAAGTTCGGTATGCAAGACTGCAAAGGCTTCACGACGCCAATGCCAGCCAAGCATCATCTGGGTCCTGGCGACAATGGTAAAGAGTTCGATCAAAAGGTATACCGCTCCATGATTGGTTCTTTACTTTATCTATGTGCATCTAGGCCAGATATTATGCTTAGTGTTTGCATGTGTGCTCGATTCCAAGCGGCACCAAAGGAGTCGCATCACTTAGCTGTGAAGCGAATTCTTCGATATTTGGCTCACACCCCAACTCTAGGATTATGGTATCCAAAGGGCTCAGAGTTTAATCTGGTTGGATTCTCGGATGCTGATTATGCTGGTGACAAAGTTGATCGCAAGTCTACATCAGGCACATGTCACTTTCTGGGACGATCACTTGTATGTTGGTCTTCAAAGAAGCAGAACTGTGTATCTCTCTCCACTGCTGAATCTGAATACATTGCTGCTGGATCTTGCTGCGCTCAGCTTCTGTGGATGAAGCAAACACTCAAGGACTATGGCATTCATCTGAAGCAAGTGCCACTCTACTGCGACAACAAAAGCGCCATCAAGATTGCCAACAACCCAGTTCAGCACTCGAAGACAAAGCACATTGAAATTCGTCATCACTTTCTCAGAGATCATGTTGTGAAGGAAGATATTGATATCATACACGTCAACACTGAAGAGCAATTGGCAGATATCTTCACCAAGCCCTTGGATGAGAAGAGATTTTGCAAGTTACGGTGTGAGCTAAATATCCTGGAATCCTCAAATGTCTTGTGATCAGGCACACATCCTAACCCTTATGCATATTGATGACTTAGATGTGCAACACACGAAGTAAAGTATATCTTCAATCAATGAAGACATACATTCTAAGTGTGAATACATTAATGTGGAATTTGACTTCGGAGCGCCACGATAATTGTGCGCCGTGTCTGGGTCTAATACTTCCTATACGATGGGTAACGCCACCACCAAATGTTCTATTTTGAAGTGTTTCACTCATGGCGTTACCTTGCTATGTCTTCACATTTGGTTTGGCTTCAATCTCAACATGTCTTCATGATTATCTTCACTATGTTGATTATATATATATATACTAGTGTTCTGTCCTCTACAGCATTCACTTATAGCTATGTCTTATTGTTGAATCTTTTGAACTAAGTGAATGTGATCGGACCCTAACCTCTCTCTGCTATCTATCTCAAACTCTATCTCTCCAAATCATATGCATTCTATTGAAACTATCGAATGTCTTCTCTGCGTCCTTGTCAGCAGAAGATACAAAGACAAACCTTAAGTCCACTTTCAATGCTCATTCCTCCACATGAAACCCGGAGAAGTAGGAACGACCACCCGACAATCCAGGCGTGCGTGGGACGTGGAACAAACCCCAAAATTCTGCATGATAGCCACGTGTTCCTCAGATGCGAATCGCCAGGGGCACCTATGTAATAACGCAGTGCCGCCCCTGTACCTATAAATACACACTTCACGGCGGTCATTATCTCTTCTTCCACTCTCGCACGAACCCTAGCGCCACCGCTAGCCCTCGACGACGCCGGCGACGAAGCGCTTCGTTGCCGCAACCTCTCCGACGCCATCTTCACGCCGACCGCGGACATCGTCCTCTCTGCCATCGCCATAGGTGTCCTCCGTCGCCAAGTTAGGGCACGGAAGATCGAACTGCTCGGCCTCATCTTCCACTCTGTCTAGCAGTTCTTAGTGTGGTAAATAAAACTTCTTTTTTACGGCACCGTTGATCCTATGGCTTTGTCACTTTCTACCACAAGCAGTTTCTATTCACACAAGTTAGATCTCTCTCATACTGCATCTCATAACATGCCTAGTATATTCACTTATGCTTCACAAAGTAGTTAGATTCCTCACTTGTACTGATCTCTGGATTCGTACAAATCTGGAACCAACTCCTTATCTATGAGTGAATGTCTTCGCACGATGAGGTCAATGTCTTCTAAACTGATTTATATTCAAAATCTTCTGAGAATGCATATGACCTCTTCCCCTTCCCTCGCACCTTAATGTTGTCACAGGTACATGTCCATGGGAGAATCCATTGGTTCTCATAGTCTGCATTCATTTGCAGAATTCTTACAGCATCATATAAATTCTCCTGAAGCAAGTTCCTGTTTGTCCAGCAAGCGAAAATCTTTGAAGCCTTTGAACGTGTTGAAGCCTTTCAGTTTAAAGTTCATGCCTTCAGAGAAATCAGCAAGGAAGGGTGCCAGAAAGTGTCGTGGAGAAACATCTAGAGATCTGCCAGATGACCTCTCAGAACTGTACAAGACAGATCCTGAAGAGGATTACAATCAGCGCAAGATCCGAATCCAATGGATTCGAAGATATTGGGTAGAACAATGGTTCAAATACCAATTTGTAACCCAGGAATATGCTGAGAAAAATGCCATCAAGAGACCGTGGGGAGACATCCTATACAAGAATCTTCAACCCAGGTCCAGAGATGAAGCCATTGAACAAGGCTTCTATCCCTGCATGGTCCGTGGGCCACAGCCTGCTGATGCACACCCATCGTCACTACTATGGTGTCGTGATGACATTCTGTTCAAGCGCAACTTCCAGTTTGCCCAGAACTCAGCGAAGCAAAACAAGAAGACATTGGGACTAGACTTCAACCCTGGTCCCTCAGCTCCAAGGGCTGATGGCACACGAGATGCAGAACCCAATGTCGTCGGTCCTTTCTACAACCTTGAAGGCCTCATCACCCATATCTTGGTTCAAGGGACTGTAGTGAATGAGCCTGCAGCTGACACTGAATCAGATGAAGCGCTTGCAGCGCCGAAGCCAAAGAAGTTGAAGAAGCCTAAAGCTTCAAAGCCTGCCCCTTCACCAAAAATCTCACGGGCGAAGCCACTGGCAACTGCACCTCCTGAAGACAGTGTGCAGTCCGAAGATTTATCACGCATCTCCAAGCCCCAGAAGGTCAAGATGCCTCTGCCACACACCGGCCAAGAGCTAACAGCTGCTGCCATTTTGCGCAATGATGCCATTGATCTGTCAAGTGATGAAGATCTTGCAGATGACGCTCTTGAGCAACTCATCAAGAGCAAAGAAGAAGCAAAAATCTTCAATGATCTGCCTCTCTTTGATGTAACAGTCATTCACAACTTCATTGATGAATGGTTTGACACGCCAAACATCAGCTTCGACGATCTCCAACTACCCATTGGCCTCAGTGTCGCCTTCCATAGCGCCATTGCTTCAGAGTTAGCTATCGCCCAGCGCATTGTCGAACTGAAGCAGAAGATTGACTTTGAGAAATCTCAGTTCAAGAAGCATATGGCCAAGCTCAGCGTGCAAGACGTGAAGAATTTCAAGATTATGCTGCACGGGCTCAAGGAAGCCTTTCTAAAGAAACGTGCAGAAGCTCAGGGTTCTCGTGAGAGCATGAAGGTCCTGGCTGATAGGTGTGTGCAAGCCTACAATGAGGCTGAGAAGCGCAAGGCCCTTGGGCGTCCTGGCATCGACCCCGGGATGGCTGCCAAGAAGCAGAAGAAGCCCGCTATGCCTGAACCTGAAGCACCAAGGCAGGAGGCAGATCCCCTTGTCTTCCCAACTAGCATGACTGGCCCAAAGCCAAAGGCCAGGTCAACCGCTTCAGAACTGAAGAAGACCAGGACTGCTGAGGCTGAAGCAAGGAAGAGAAAACATCCTGAAGCCTCTGCTACTGCCCCCGCAAAGAAAAAGAAAGACCAAGAAGGAACGGGCTGCTCCCATAGAGCCCTTGATTGTTGAACCCATTTCCATGGTTCACCCCGACGCCGATCCACAAGAACGTCAACTGACTGTCCATGAGCCTGCTTGCACAGAGGCTCATGAAGCTGAAGACTTTCCAGCAGCTGATCCCATCGCTACTGAAGACATCGGTCATCATGACCATGTTGAAGATGATGCAACCCTTCCTCAGCTAGAACACCAACAGGTATCATCGCCTGTGCTAACGCACAGTGAACTCATCAGCATTGGTCGTCCACTGACGCCAATTGCATAGGATGCTTCATGGGCGGATCGCCCACAAGACAATGAAGACCTTGAGGCCCGGCCAACAGCAACTCCACAGGCGTCACCCGCATTGCGCAGGCTTCGCAAAGGTCCAAGGCCTCAAGTCTCTGCTGAAGACAATCCGGCTGCATTAGCCGTGGAAGAAGAAGTCCCATAAGTTGCCACTCCCCTGTCCCACCAAGAAGCAGTTCTCGAGGAGAACATGATCGTGACTGATCCTCCTGCTCGTCAAGTGGAGGTTGAACATCTTGAGGCTGCCACCACCAACACCACTAAAGCCACTGACGCTGTCATGGCTGAAGCTAATGTGGAGCCCTCACCAACAAAAGCACCAGAAGTCAGCGAAGCCACTGATCCCGCCACTTCTGTTCCTGAGTCTGCTGCCGGTCCCCAGTTCGACTATCATGTTGAGCACAGGCCTCAGGTACAGAAGCCAATCCCAAGATTGCCAAGGTTCCAAGGTCCTGCATCAGCACCTGGCTCCTTCAATATCAATGGCTTCAGAGCAGACAACACATTCTTCAACAGCTTCAGGAACCCCTACTCCAGGGAAAGAATATCATCTAATCAGTTTTGGAGTTATCCGCAGTGAAGCTATTACTCATGCGTTCTTTACAACCAAGGTCGCATCTTCCCACACAAGCGCCTTGACATTGAAGCAATAGCTGGTCTGCCCTGTCTAGAAGAAGCTCTGGATTGCTTCAAAGAGGTTGGACTGCTGCCGTTCGTCACTGACCAAGAGCATTGGAATGAAGAGTTGCTGCTCCAATTCTATGCCACACTTCACATCTGCGGGTATAGCAGAGATCCGAAGACTTGGGTCCTAGAGTGGATGACAGGAAACGTTCATCACGAAGCCAAAGCCTTTGACATCATTGAGCTCACTGGTTTGCCCACTCCTGGCGATCTCTACGAGCATGGCTGTCAGCTTCATAGTGAAGCTATTGAGAGCATGTTTCAAAAGACTGAACCTAATATGAGTCAGATGCTCAGTATGATGAAGCCATTGCCCCAAGATGCTGCTTATCCCACGGAGTTCTTCATTGAAGACCTTGAGTATCTGCCAAGAACCATTTATCACATCATAAGGCGAACTCTCTGGCCAATCAAAGGACATTCTCCCCATGCTAAGCTGGAAGCTGCAATGAAGACTTTGGTCTTCTACATTCTTCATGGAAAATGCTTCAATACACAGGATTTCTTCATTCGCCAACTTGCTGCATCTGGCTTTGATCTATTTGGTTTGAAGTTCTACGCCCTTTGGGTGATGCGGCTGATCAAACTTCACTCCGCTATCTCATATCAGCCCTCGGCCCGCAACCATCGGATATTTTTGCCTGATGTGGATATGTCTATTGAAGCCATCTATCCTGAGCCTGCCAAGGAACCTCTCAGTCTTCAGAATGCAGCGCATCAAAGTTTCACTTAGAACGTTGAAGGCGTTGAAGCCGTAACTCGTGTGTATCCTTTGGCTGGCACTACACGTGCACCGCATCCTGCTCTCACTGAAGCCACTGACAGTACAACTGCTCCACGACCCAAGAAGCGCACTCGTGTTCTCAATGACCGAGAGCTTCTTGTGGCTCTTCATCAGAAACAGGATAGGCATCATGACTGGTTGAAGCGTCAGATGCAAAGCCTCTTAGTGGATGTTAATCGCATTCGCAATCTTGCCACCAAGAATGCTTTTGTTGCCCATGAAACCTCTCGCCGCACATGGAAAGGGCTAACACTGATGTGCTCTGAAGATGATCTTCAAGAGGATGGCTCCACTGAGCGATTCAAGTTTGACTCCACACCTCCTCGAAGGGCAGTGCTGCGACGAACTCCATCCCTTGAAGACTCTGAGTTCTCTTCCTCTGCTGTAACTGTGAATGCCAGAGTAATCGAGAATGAAGACGATGCTACTTCACCGCCAACTCCTTCAGCACGCTTTGAATCTGCTCCAAGCTCTTCAGCACCGCCAAACACAACCAACGACCCTGCTGCTTCACCTACTCCTCATGGGAACGAGTAGATGCTCTATGTCTTCAAACCTTTTTGGTCCTTACTGACAAAAGGGGGAGAAGCATATGAGGTTGATAGTCTTCAAGCGGGTCCATATGGGCGGGTGCTTTATATTTTGCTTCGTGCTTACAACTCTCGTTTTGCTACATTTGGTTCTTTCAGTTGTAACACTTAAACTCAATGGTCGTCTGCTACTTATTTGCCACCTTGTGTTGCGATGATAAATTCCGCATGTGCGACGATAAATTCCGCACTTAGATCATTCTGCAGACGTCCATTTTCCATTATGCATGTCATTATCTTCATATACTTTCACATGCATAGTGGATTGTCATCATAAGTTGAAGTGGATCTCCACAAGTACAACCTACCATGTGCATTTGCATTCCAAAAGCAAATTACTTATATGCACATCTTCAGGGGGAGCCCTTGCAACTTATGAAGACAATTCCTTATCCTTTACAATTTCACAGATTATATTCCCCGTTGAAAACTTCAACTAGTTTGTCATAAATCACCAAAAAGGGGGAGATTGTAAGTGCATCTAGTGCCACCCCTAGTTGGTTTTGGAGTATTGATGACAAACCTAGTTGAGGGACTAATGTATTTGTGAGAATTGCAGGATAACACAGGTAGAAGTCCCTCATTGATTCGGTTTTCCTACCAGAGATGACCCCTAAAAATGTATGAAGACATTGAAGTCAAAGGTGGTATATGAAGATACTCACATTGAAGACTATGACAAGAGAAGACACCACATGAAGCCTATGGAGCTCGAAGACTTAGATCTTTCGTAGTTTTCTTTCTTCTGTGTTGAGTCATAGGAACCACCGTACTGTTAAGTGGGGTCCAAGAGAACCAGTCAGAATGACTGAAGTGATGCTTAAACAAAACCTATGTCTTCGAGTGAAGACTTTGAGAGCGAATCTTGTCCAGAGTCGGGCAAGTCATCTTTGCTTGAAGCCCAAGTAAAGTTGCCGTGTGAGTTTGAAATCTGACCGTTGGAACACGTGTCAGTTCCTTAGTGACCCAGGGTCATTTCAGACAAATCAGGTCGGGTTGCCAAGTGGCTATAAATAGCCCACCCCCTACAACCATAAACGGTTGGCTGCTCAGATTCAGAGTACGGCTTTTGTCGTTTGAGAGCAACCCACCTCGAAGCCTTTGAGAGAGAATTCCTTGCGAGGATAAATCCCTAACCACCCAGAGCCAAAGAGAATTAGGCATCACTTAAGTCTTCTTGTCTGTGTGATCTGAAGACTTATTACACTTGAGGACTGTGCATCCTCCAGCCGGTTAGGCGTCGTGTTCTGAGCATCCAAGAGACACTGTGGATTGCCGGTAAACGATGTCTGTGAAGGTTTGGGAGTCTACCTTGAAGACTTACCAGAGTGATTGGGCGAGGTCTATGTGACCTTAGCTCAAGGGGAATACGGTGAGGACTGGGTGTCCTTAGCTGCGTGTTCAGGACTGGGTGTCCGGGACTGTGTGTCCTAAGGTTTAAATACCTAGCCGCCCTAACCAGACGTACAGTTGTCACAGCAACTGGAACTGGTCCAACAAATCATTGTCTTCAGCGAGTCACTGGTTTCATCTTCCCTTCCCTTTACTTACTGTTACTCCTTGTGAAGTCATTGTATGTTCGCACTATCTTTTGTCTTCACTGAGTGACTGCGTGTTCTGTGTGGCTTCACAATATATTCCTACTTGATCCTTACTACATTGCTGCTATTAGTCATTGTGCTTTCACTCTATTGAATACTTGACTATGGCTTGCCTAATGTAGTCTACCTTCCGCTGCAGGGTAATAGGTTTATTTCTATCGTTTGTCTTCATAACTTCCACATTTTGAAGACTTTCATAAAAATCGCCTATTCACCCCCCCCCCCCCTCAGTCGATATAACGCATTTTCATGAACTAACTTCGGTGCATCAAAACTCATAAACTCATAATATAACT
>NC_057797.1:687753657-687774152 GCF_018294505.1 Triticum aestivum
GTCATCGAAACCTTAAGCGTGCGGATCCTACGGGTTCGAGAACAATGTAGACATGACCGAGACATGTCTCCGGTCAATAACCAATAGCGGAACCTGTATGCTCATATTGGCTCCTACATATTCTACGAAGATCTTTATCGGTCAGACCGCATAACAACATACGTTGTTCCCTTTGTCATCGGTATGTTACTTGCCCGAGATTCGATCGTCGGTATCTCAATACCTAGTTCAATCTCGTTACCGGCAAGTCTCTTTACTCGTTTCGTAATACATCATCTCGCAACTAACTCATTAGTTGCAATGCTTGCAAGGCTTATTGAAGGAAATATGCCCTAGAGGCAATAATAAAGTTATTATTTATTCCTTATATCATGATAAATGTTTATTATTCATGCTAGAATTGTATTAACCGGAAACATAATACATGTGTGAATACATAGACAAACTTAGTGTCACTAGTATGCCTCTACTTGACTAGCTCGTTAATCAATGATGGTTATGTTTCCTAACCATGAACAAAGTGTTGTTATTTGATTAACGAGGTCACATCATTAGTTGAATGATCTGATTGACATGACCCATTCCATTAGCTTAGCACCCGATCATTTTGTATGTTGCTATTGCTTTCTTCATGACTTATACATGTTCCTATGACTATGAGATTATGCAACTCCCGTTTACCGGAGGAACGCTTTGTGTGCTACCAAACATCACAACGTAACTGGGTGATTATAAAGGAGCTCTACAGGCGTCTCCAAAGGTAGATGTTGGATTGGCGTATTTCGAGATTAGGATTTGTCACTCCGATTGTCGGAGAGGTATCTCTGGGCCCTCTCGGTAATGCACATCACATAAGCCTTGCAAGCATTGCAACTAATGAGTTAGTTGTGGGATGATGTATTACAGAACGAGTAAAGAGACTTGCCGGTAACGAGATTGAACTAGGTATTGGATACCGACGATCGAATCTCGGGCAAGTAACATACCGATGACAAAGGGAACAACGTATATTGTTATGCGGTCTGACCGATAAAGATCTTCATAGAATATGTAGGAGCTAATATGGGCATCCAGGTCCCGCTATTGGTTATTGACCGGAGATGTGTCTCAGTCATGTCTACATTGTTCTCGAACCGTAGGGTCCGCACGCTTAAAGTTACGATGACAGTTGTTATGAGTTTTATGCATGTTGATGTACCGAAGTTAGTTCGGAGTCTCGGATGTGATCACGGACATGACGAGGAGTCTCTAAATGGTCGAGGCATAAAGATTGATATATTGGAAGCCTATGTTTGGATATCGGAAGTGTTCCGGGTGAAATCGGGATTTTACCGGAGTACCGGGAGGTTACCGGAACCCCCCCCCCCGGGAGCTATATGGGCCTTAGTGGGCTTTAGTGGAAAAGAGAAGGGGCAGCCCAAGATGGGCCGCGCGCCTCCCCCCTCCCCTAGTCCTATTAGGACAAGGAGAGGTGGTCGGCCCCCCTCTCTCTTTTCCCCCTCAGCGAATCCTATTCCAACTAGGATTGGGGGGAGGAATCCTACTCCCAGAGGGAGTAGGACTCCCTTGGCGCGCCCTCCTTGGCCGGCCGCACCCCTCCCCTTGGCTCCTTTATATACGGAGGCAAGGGGGCACCCTAGGACACACAAGTTGATCCACGTGATCGTTCCTTAGCCGTGTGCGGTGCCCCCTGCCACCATATTCCACCTCGGTCATATCGTTGTAGTGCTTAGGCGAAGCCCTGCGTCGGTAGACCATCATCATCATCACCACGCCGTTGTGCTGACGGAACTCATCCCTGAAGCTTCGCTAGATCGGAGCCCGGGGAGCGTCATCGAGCTGTACGTGTGCGAAGAACTCGGAGGTGCCGGAGTAATGGTGCTTGGATCGGTCGGATCGGGAAGACGTACGACTACTTCCTCTACGTTGCGTCAACGCTTCCGCAGTCGGTCTGTGTGGGTACGTAGACAACACTCTCCCCCCTCGTTGCTATGCATCACCATGATCTTGCGTGTGCGTAGGAAATTTTTTGAAATTACTACGAAACCCAACAGTGGCATCTGAGCCTAGGTTTTATGGTTTGATGTTATATGCACGAGTAGAACACAAGTGAGTTGTGGGCGATATAAGTCATACTGCCTACCAGCATGTCATACTTTGGTTCGGCGGTATTGTTAGACGAGACGACTCGGCCCAACATTACGCGTACGCTTACGCGAGACCAGTTCCCCCGACGTGCTTTGCACATAGGTGGCTTGCGGGCGACTGTCTCTCCAACTTTAGTTGAACCGAGTGTGGCTACGCCTGGTCCTTGCGAAGTTTAAAACGGAGTCAAATTGACAAACTATCGTTGTGGTTTTGATGTGTAGGTGAGATTGGTTCTTGCTTAAAGCCCGTAGCAGCCACGTAAAACTTGCAACAACAAAGTAGAGGACGTCTAACTTGTTTTTGCAGGGCATGTTGTGATGTGATATGGTCAAGGCATGATGCTGAATTTTATTGTATGAGATGATCATGTTTTGTAACCGAGTTATCGGCAACTGGCAGGAGCCATATGGTTGTCGCTTTATTGTATGCAATGCAATCGCGATGTAATGCTTTACTTTATCACTAAGCGGTAGCGATAGTCGTGGAAGCATAAGATTGGAGAGACGACAACGATGCTACGATGGAGATCAAGGTGTCGCGCCGGTGACGATGGTGATCATGACGGTGCTTCGGAGATGGAGATCACAAGCACAAGATGATGATGGCCATATCATATCACTTATATTGATTGCATGTGATGTTTATCCTTTTATGCATCTTATCTTGCTTTGATTGACAGTAGCATTATAAGATGATCTCTCACTAAATTATCAAGAAGTGTTCTCCCTGAGTATGCACCGTTGCCAAAGTTCGTCGTGCCCAGACACCACGTGATGATCGGGTGTGATAAGCTCTACGTCCATCTACAACGGGTGCAAGCCAGTTTTTGCACACGCAGAATACTCAGGTTAAACTTGACGAGCCTAGCATATGCAGATATGGCCTCGGAACACGGGGAAAGGTCGAGCGTGAATCATATAGTAGATATGATCAACATAACGATGTTCACCATTGAAAACTACTCCATCTCATGTGATGATCGGTTATGGTTTAGTTGATTTGGATCACGTGATCACTTAGAGGATTAGAGGGATGTCCATCTAAGTGGGAGTTCTTAAGTAATTTGATTAATTGAACTTAAACTTATCTTGAACTTAGTACCTGATAGTATCTTGCTTGTTTATGTTTGGTTGTAGATAGATGGCTCGTGCTGTTGTTCCGTTGAATTTTAATGCGTTCCTTCAGAAAGCAAAGTTGAAAGATGATGGTAGCAATTACACGGACTGGGTCCGTAACTTGAGGATTATCCTCATTGCTGCTCAGAAGAATTACGTCCTGGAAGCACCGCTGGGTTCCAGGCCTGCTGCTGGAGCAACACCAGATGTTATGAACGTCTGGCAGAGCAAAGCTGATGACTACTCGATAGTTCAGTGTGCCATGCTTTACGGCTTAGAATCGGGACTTCAACGACGTTTTGAACGTCATGGAGCATATGAGATGTTCCAGGAGTTGAAGTTAATATTTCAAGCAAATGCCCGGATTGAGAGATATGAAGTCTCCAATAAGTTCTATAGCTGCAAGATGGAGGAGAACAGTTCTGTCAGTGAGCATATACTCAAAATGTCTGGGTATAATAATCACTTGATTCAGATGGGAGTTAATCTTCCAGATGATTGCGTCATTGATAGAATTCTCCAATCACTGCCACCAAGCTACAAGAGCTTCGTGATGAACTATAATATGCAAGGGATGAACAAGACTATTCCCGAGCTCTTCGCAATGCTGAAAGCTGCGGAGGTAGAAATCAAGAAGGAGCATCAAGTGTTGATGGTTAACAAGACCACTAGTTTCAAGAAAAAGGGCAAAGGGAAGAAGAAAGGGAACTTCAAGAAGAACGGCAAGCAAGTTGCTGCTCAGGAGAAGAAACCCAAGTCTGGACCTAAGCCTGAAACTGAGTGCTTCTACTGCAAGCAGACTGGTCACTGGAAGCGGAACTGCCCCAAGTATTTGGCGGATAAGAAGGATGGCAAGGTGAACAAAGGTATATGTGATATACATGTTATTGATGTGTACCTTACTAGAGCTCGCAGTAGCACCTGGGTATTTGATACTGGTTCTGTTGCTAATATTTGCAACTCGAAACAGGGACTACGGATTAAGAGAACACTGGCGAAGGACGAGGTGACGATGCGCGTGGGAAACGGTTCCAAAGTCGATGTGATCGTGGTCGGCACGCTACCTCTACATCTACCTTCGGGATTAATATTAAACCTAAATAATTGTTATTTGGTGCCAGTGTTGAGCATGAACATTATATCTGGATCTTGTTTGATGCGAGACGGTTATTCATTTAAATCAGAGAATAATGGTGTTCTATTTATATGAGTAATATCTTTTATGGTCATGCACCTTTGAAGAGTGGTCTATTTTTGATGAATCTCGATAGTAGTAACACACATATTCATAATGTTGAAGCCAAAAGATGCAGAGTTGATAATGATAGTGCAACTTATTTGTGGCACTGCCGTTTAGGTCATATCGGTATAAAGCGCATGAAGAAACTCCATACTGATGAACTTTTGGAACCACTTGATTATGAATCACTTGGTACTTGCGAGCCGTGCCTCATGGGCAAGATGACTAAAACGCCATTCTCCGGTACTATGGAGAGAGCAACAGATTTATTGGAAATCATACATACCGATGTATGTGGTCCAATGAATATTGAGGCTCATGGCGGATATCGTTATTTTCTCACCTTCACAGATGACTTAAGCAGATATGGGTATATCTACTTAATGAAACATAAGTCTGAAACATTTGAAAAGTTCAAAGAATTTCAGCGTGAAGTTGAAAATCATCATAACAAGAAAATAAAGTTTCTACGATCTGATCGTGGAGGAGAATATTTGAGTTACGAGTTTGCTGTACATTTGAAAAATTGTGGAATAGTTTCGCAACTCACGCCACCCGGAACACCACAGCGTAATGGTGTGTCCGAACGTCGTAATCGTACTTTACTAGATATGGTGCGATCTATGATGTCTCTTACTGATTTACCGCTATCGTTTTGGGGTTATGCTTTAGAGACGGCCGCATTCACGTTAAATAGGGCACCATCAAAATCCGTTGAGACGACGCCTTATGAACTATGGTTTGGCAAGAAACCAAAGTTGTCGTTTCTTAAAGTTTGGGGCTGCGATGCTTATGTGAAAAAGCTTCAACCTGATAAGCTCGAACCCAAATCGGAGAAATGTGTCTTCATAGGATACCCAAAGGAGACTGTTGGGTACACCTTCTATCACAGATCCGAAGGCAAGACATTCGTTGCTAAGAATGGATCCTTTCTAGAGAAGGAGTTTCTCTCGAAAGAAGTGAGTGGGAGGAAAGTAGAACTTGACGAGGTAACTGTACCTGCTCCCTTATTGGAAGGTAGTACATCACAGAAAACTGTTTCTGCGACACCTATACCAATTAGTGAGGAAGCTAATGATGATGATCATGAAACTTCAGGACAAGATACTACTGAACCTCGTAGATCAACCAGAGCGAGATCCGCACCAGAGTGGTACGGTAATCCTGTTCTGGAAATCATGCTGCTAGATCATAATGAACCTACGAACTATGAAGAAGCGATGGTGAGCCCAGATTCCGCAAAATGGCTTGAAGCCATGAAATCTGAGATGGGATCCATGTATGAGAACAAAGTATGGACTTTGGTTGACTTGCCCGATGATCGGCAAGCAATTGAGAATAAATGGATCTTCAAGAAGAAGACTGACGCTGATGGTAATGTTACTATCTACAAAGCTCGACTTGTCGCAAAAGGTTTTCGACAAGTTCAAGGGGTTGACTACGATGAGACCTTCTCACCCGTAGCGATGCTTAAGTCTGTCCGAATCATGTTAGCAATTGCCGCATTTTATGATTATGAAATTTGGCAGATGGATGTCAAAACTGCATTCCTGAATGGATTTCTGAAAGAAGAGTTGTATATGATGCAACCGGAAGGTTTTGTCGATCCAAAGGGAGCTAACAAAGTGTGCAAGCTCCAGCGATCCATTTATGGACTGGTGCAAGCCTCTCGGAGTTGGAATAAACGCTTTGATAGTGTGATCAAAGCATTTGGTTTTATACAGACTTTCGGAGAAGCCTGTATTTACAAGAAAGTGAGTGGGAGCTCTGTAGCATTTCTGATATTATATGTGGATGACATATTACTGATTGGAAATGATATAGAATTTCTGGATAGCATAAAGGGATACTTGAATAAGAGTTTTTCAATGAAAGACCTCGGAAAAGCTGCTTACATATTAGGCATAAAGATCTATAGAGATAGATCAAGACGCTTAATTGGACTTTCACAAAGCACATACCTTGACAAAGTTTTGAAGAAGTTCAAAATGGATCAAGCAAAGAAAGGGTTCTTGCCTGTGTTACAAGGTGTGAAGTTGAGTCAGACTCAATGCCCGACCACTGCAGAAGATAGAGAGAAAATGAAAGATGTTCCCTATGCTTCAGCCATAGGCTCTATCATGTATGCAATGCTGTGTACCAGACCTGATGTGTGCCTTGCTATAAGTTTAGCAGTGAGGTACCAAAGTAATCTAGGAATGGATCACTAGACAGCGGTCAAGAACATCCTGAAATACCTGAAAAGGACTAAGGATATGTTTCTCGTATATGGAGGTGACAAAGAGCTCACCGTAAAAGGTTACGTTGATGCAAGCTTTGACACTGATCCAGACGATTCTAAATCACAAACCGGATACGTGTTTACATTAAACGGTGGAGCTATCAGTTGGTGCAGTTCTAAACAAAGCGTCGTAGCGGGATCTACATGTGAAGCGGAGTACATAGCTGCTTCAGAAGCAGCGAACGAAGGAGTCTGGATGAAGGAGTTCATATCCGATCTAGGTGTCATATCTAGTGCATCGGGTCCAATGAAAATCTTTTGTGACAATACTGGTGCAATTGCCTTGGCAAAGGAATCCAGATTTCACAAGAGGACCAAGCACATCAAGAGACGCTTCAATTCCATCCGGGATCTAGTCCAGGTGGGAGACATAGAGATTTGCAAGATACATACGGATCTGAATGTTGCAGACCCGTTGACTAAGCCTCTTCCACGAGCAAAACATGATCAGCACCAAGGCTCCATGGGTGTTAGAATCATTACTGTGTAATCTAGATTATTGACTCTAGTGCAAGTGGGAGACTAAAGGAAATATGCCCTAGAGGGAATAATAAAGTTATTATTTATTTCCTTATATCATGATAAATGTTTATTATTCATGCTAGAATTGTATTAACCGGAAACATAATACATGTGTGAATACATAGACAAACTTAGTGTCACTAGTATGCCTCTACTTGACTAGCTCATTAATCAAAGATGGTTATGTTTCCTAACCATGAACAAAGTGTTGTTATTTGATTAACGAGGTCACATCATTAGTTGAATGATCTGATTGACATGACCCATTCCATTAGCTTAGCACTTGATCGTTTAGTATGTTGCTATTGCTTTCTTCATGACTTATACATGTTCCTATGACTATGAGATTATGCAACTCCCGTTTACCGGAGGAACGCTTTGTGTGCTACCAAACGTCACAACGTAACTGGGTGATTATAAAGGAGCTCTACGGGCGTCTCCAAAGGTAGATGTTGGGTTGGCGTATTTCGAGATTAGGATTTGTCACTCCGATTGTCGGAGAGGTATCTCTGGGCCCTCTCGGTAATGCACATCATATAAGCCTTGCAAGCATTGCAACTAATGAGTTAGTTGCGGGATGATGTATTACAGAACGAGTAAAGAGACTTGCCGGTAACGAGATTGAACTAGGTATTGGATACCGACGATCGAATCTCGGGCAAGTAACATACCGATGACATAGGGAACAACGTATGTTGTTATGCGGTCTGACCGATAAAGATCTTCGTAGAATATGTAGGAGCCAATATGGGCATCCAGGTCCCGCTATTGGTTATTGACCGGAGATGTGTCTCAGTCATGTCTACATTGTTCTCGAACCGTAGGGTCCGCACGCTTAAAGTTACGATGACAGTTGTTATGAGTTTTATGCATGTTGATGTACCGAAGTTAGTTCGGAGTCCCGGATGTGATCACGGACATGACGAGGAGTCTCGAAATGGTCGAGACATAAAGATTGATATATTGGAAGCCTATGTTTGGATATCGGAAGTGTTCCGGGTGAAATCGGGATTTTACCGGAGTACCGGGAGGTTACCGGAACCCCCTCAGGAGCTATATGGGCCTTAGTGGGCTTTAGTGGAAAAGAGAAGGGGCAGCCCAAGATGGGCCGCGCGCCTCCCCCCTCCCCTAGTCCTATTAGGACAAGGAGAGGTGGCCGGCCCCCCTCTCTCTTTTCCCCCCCAGCGAATCCTATTCCAACTAGGATTGGGGGGGAGGAATCCTACTCCCAGAGGGAGTAGGACTCCCTTGGCGCGCCCTCCTTGGCCGGCCGCACCCCTCCCCTTGGCTCCTTTATATACGGAGGCAGGGGGCACCCTAGGACACACAAGTTGATCCACGTGATCGTTCCTTAGCCGTGTGCGGTGCCCCCTGCCACCATATTCCACCTCGGTCATATCATTGTAGTGCTTAGGCGAAGCCCTGCGTCGGTAGAACATCATCATCGTCACCACGCTGTTGTGCTGACGGAACTCATCCCCGAAGCTTCACTGGATCGGAGCCCGGGGAGCGTCATCGAGCTGTACGTGTGCTAAGAACTCGGAGGTGCCGGAGTAACGGTGCTTGGATTGGTTGGATCGGGAAGACGTACGACTACTTCCTCTACGTTGCGTCAATGCTTCCGCAGTCGGTCTGCGTGGGTACGTAGACAACACTCTCCCCCTCGTTTCTATGCATCACCATGATCTTGCGTGTGCGTAGGAAATTTTTTGAAATTACTACGAAACCCAACACTTATGTGATGTGCATTACCGAGAGGGCCCAGAGATACCTCTCCGACAATCGGAGTGACAAATCCTAATCTCGAAATACGCCAACCCAACATTTACCTTTGGAGACACCTGTAGAGCTCCTTTATAATCACCCAGTTACGTTGTGACGTTTGGTAGCACACAAAGTGTTCCTCCGACAAACGGGGGTTTCATAATCTCATAGTCATAGGAACATGTATAAGTCATAAAGAAAGCAATAGCAACATACTAAACGATCGGGTGCTAAGCTAATGGAATGGGTCATGTCAATCACATCATTCTCCTAATAATGTGATCCCGTTAATCAAATGACAACACATGTCTATGGTTAGGAAACATAACCATCTTTGATTAATGAGCTAGTCAAGTAGAGGCATACTAGTGACGTTTAGTTTGTCTATGTATTCACACAAGTATTATGTTTCCGGATAATACAATTCTAGCATGAATAATAAACATTTATCATGATATAAGAAAATAAAATAATAACATTATTATTGCATCTAGGGCATATTTTCTTCAGCAACTACACTGTGAAATCGGCGTACCGTGCTCTAGTGACTCAGAACGAGCGTTTGGCTCTAGAAGAAGGGACGGCTACCGGTACCTCAAATGATGATCAAAAGATGTGGAAAGCCTTGTGGAAATTGAATGTTACCCAAAAGTGAGAATGTTTTGGTGGAGAGTTCTCCGTGGGATTCTTCCAGATGAAGCTACTCTCAACTATCCACACATTGCTGAAATTCGCAGATGCAAAGTATGTCTAGCTATGGACGAGGATCTGAAACATGCATTGATTCATTGCTCACATGCTAAACGCTTCTGCGAGGAGGCGTGTTCATGGTTCGGAATTCGGCTCCCTCGTCTACATCCGGACTCGTGGGCTTGCGACATCTTATGTGACCCGCAGTTTAATGATGATGATCGTGCAAAGATCACCACCATTATGTGGTCTATCTGGCACTCCCAGAATCGTATCAAGCATGGTGAGGAAGGAAGGGACCCCACAGCAACGATTCGAGCTACAAAGGAAGCTATTGCACTCCTTCACTTGCCGCACAAAGACACGTTGGTCTTGCCGGGCTTTGGGTGGCGGCCCCCTGATGATGGTTTTGTAAAAATCACAACCGATGACGCTCTTAATCTGGCGGAGGGTAGAGGAGGAGCGGGAGGTATTGCTCGTTCTCCTACGGCTCTACTCGGTGCCTAGTGCAATCTGTATGTAGGGATCTCTGATCCCTTGATCATGGAAGGACTTTCTCTGCGAGATGGGGTTCGGTTCGCATCTCTTCGTGGATTCTCGCACATGATAATGGAAGTTGACTACTTGGAGTTGGTGACACTCTGGACCACTCGCCACAATTCTCGTTCGACTGTGGCTCCTTTTACTTTTAGAGATTGGAGAGCTTAGTCTTCATTTTTCCTCTTTTGCTATTCATCGTGTAAACAGGTCAGCTAACCTCCCGGCTCACTTATGTGCAAAGCATGCTTGCACACTTAATGTGACCGATAGTTGACTTGACAAGACTCCTAGCTTGGTGTCCAGCCTTCTGGCTGATTGTCCCAAGAGCGCGTTTACTAAATAAAGCTCTCTGAATTTCCCCGCAAAAAAAAGACTAGCTCGCTTGCTGGGCCGCCACGCAAGGCATCTGCATGAGCGACAACTTAGCGAGCTGGCGCCCGCCAATTAGGAGGTCCCAGGAGCTTCCACGCTCGACGCACACTCCCGATTGTTTTTCTCGTAACTATTATAAATAATGGGCTAGGCCCATGTACAATTTCTGAAATCTCAAAGAGGCTCACGAATAAAATAGCAAGTTGTGGTTCTAAAGTTTAGTCCAACCCAAAAGTTGAGGGGCTATCAGACGTCTTTATATATTGGGTTCTCTCCACTCCACGAAGTGACGTGCTGAGGAGAGAAAGGGAATACCACACACCCGCGCTTGCGTTGCCTCGCCAAGTTGATTGTATCATGTTCGGTGTCTTTATACAGTGGGTTCTCTCCATTTCAGTAAGTGATGTGCTGAGGAGAGAAAGAGAATACCACACGCCCGCGCTCGCATCGCCTCGCCAAGTTGATTGTTTCATGTTCGGTAAGTTTACGACTTAGAAACCAAGTCGATTGAGAGCGTGATCGCTCACAATACCGCCTGTGGTCCTGCCGCGATCCCATAAAGAATGTCTTCCGGGCAAAGTACAATTACATGAAATAGATGATATATTGTCTTCACTCTGCGTTCAAAGGACAACTACGCAACCATCCTTTTATCCCTAGGGTAAACATAATACAAGCCTTTCCACTTTCTGTCAGTGCGGTAACTTACTTGCAAGGTTGAACCCAACTATCGTACACAACTCCCCTTGATGATCAAATCCCAAACTTAGCCAAAGAAAGGGAGAATAGATCGAAGAACATATGAATAAGAATTATGCAAAAAAAAAAAGAGATCTAAAGAAAGATTCAAGAATAAATCTGATCATAAAGTGACAATTCACCATATTCCAACAAACACACCAAAATATTACATCAAATGGATCACAATCATGTAGGGCAACATTTTCGTGCATTCATAATTTTTTTTGAAAAAAGCCCATGACACAATATATTAAAATTTTAGCATTACATAAATAAACCCTATGAAAATAAAAATTACAAGAGAGCCCTTGGGGATTCCACCATCTTTGACCACCAGAACGAGGGATGGTGTGCTGCCACCGCCACAGCTTCCCACTTGAGCTGATGAAACCAAGTTTGTCATGAACGAGAAGTCACCAACACTTCTGGCCTAATGGATCAACATCCCAGAGTTGAAGCAGTCGTAGGAAACGTGGAGAAACGATGTTTATGGGATCCAAACATTGCCACGCTCATATCCACCACCCTTAGGACCGCTATTCTCTGTCCCAATAAACTTTGTACTATGTTTCTCTCAATCTTAATGAAACAACACGCGAAGCTCTTGCGAGTTCCTGAAAAAAATCCACCACCCTCCGCCATCAAAAACCAAGAAGGAAGGTAGAACATTGAATCGCTTCCATCACCCCAGCAGCCACCATCCTCTCCACAACGACGCAATTGGGCCACTGGAGGCGAGGTGGACCAGCGCCGACGCATGCGAGAGGAACGGGAACCATGACCGCCTTCTGATCGCCTTTAGAAACCCTAAAAAAACTCCGATCGCCTTTAGAATTGTAAAGGAGGGGTCTATGCATCCATTTAACTTGCCTAGTTTTCAAACTCGCATACAGAAGGCTGAATAGCAAATTTGTCAGACCTTGTTACACCAGAAGCAAGAGTCCTGCTTCAGACAATTTTACTCCCATACACATTTATTCCAGATGAGTGCACATTTCAGCAGTTTCTCCCCTGCAAAGTTCATCAAAATCCTGCCATGTCCCCGCAGAGCACGGATGAGAACAAACCCATGGAGCAGGCAAGCCGCGTCCAATAACAATGTGTCCAATGCGTGCAGATCATCAAATCGAATGTGGGTTCGGCAAAGATTATGAAAGAACAAAATCAAAGGGTCAGACCCAATGGGGATTGCCGATTACATTGATAAGCATGATTGATTACCTAAACAAACTAAACAAAGCGAAAATCAATGAGGAGACGATGCTTTCAATCAATCATTTGACAGGTATATAAGGGGGGCGCCGAAATAATAACTTGCAAACGTGTTTTGCCTTGCCTTTTTTAGGACCCGTGTTCTGCATGGTGGGAAAACGGAGAAACCATTGGCGCTGTCAGCATGCAATCAGAGGGCCTGCAGTGCTTCCTCCTACTTGCCACAACGGCAGTACAGCTATATAAGAAGCACCACACATGTGCAAAGAGAGACCCACGGCAAGCAGCTAGCTACAGCCAACAAGTGATCCGCACAGTAGTACAGGTGAAGACAGTGATCATCAGAGCAACACGGAGAGATCGATGACAATGAGGCCGCTCGTCCTTCTTGCCCTGGCCGTCGTGCTCGCCGCCGGTATCGGCGGCGCTGAGGGAGCTGGCGAGTGCAGCGTGAGGGCCTCGGCCATGGCCCAGCAACTGGCTCCGTGCCTCCCGGCGGTGCGCAACCCGCAGTCCGCGCCGACGAGCAGCTGCTGCGTGGGTGTGCGCAACATCAACATGAGGAGCCCCGGTTGCGTGTGCTCCGTCATGTCCGACGTCTTCAAACTGGCCGGACTGAAGCCTCAAGTCGCAATCGCAATCCCCAAGCGCTGTGGCATTGCCGACTGCGGAGGTACGTACCTAGTACTGCGTACGATGCGTAGGCGTATGCTAGTAGTATACGTATACTTCTCAACGAGTAATATGTGTGCTACTAGCTTTTCTTTCTTGGAGCTGATGAATAGTGTTCTGAAACTGTTGGCAATGGAGTATAATGCTTCTTTGATTTCGCAGGTAACACGTTTCCTTGATGGCCTACTTATAAAGATTGAACGACGTGCGTGCGTGGAAGGCTTTGTGTGGGAATAAAAAGTCCTGCGGATGAATGGAATTGGCGGCGGATGTTACGCCATTGGCCTGCTCTGTTTCATCCTTATTCAAACTTGTAACAATGGATGTCTTTTTATATATTACTCCTTTCCAATTTAGAAGGTTTCACATGTACCTCACGTTGACGATTTAACCAACATAAGGATAGTTCTATATCACAAAAGCTCTATTATCAAAAACTCCAAATGTTCTATTTTGTAATGGTATAATTTTGGTGATATACAGCTTTTATTAGATCGATTAAATTAGCAGTTTAGAGATACACGCAGGCCTTTAAACCAGAGAAGAGGGAGTAAATTTTTTCCTTTTCAAATCAAAAAAGGAAAAAAATGAGTCCTGCACATGTATGCTTCTATAAGTGGACGGAGCCCGGTACAACATACGTGTTGCATGTGCTGCTCAGTATGACACACGCCACCATCGTTCCTCCCCACATGCAGCTTACATTAACGATGATTATGGTCAATGATCGCTTTTCCGTTATTCCTCTATCAGTTGCTCCGGGAAGGAAGGGAGGATATTATTGTCGTCTCTTCACCTCTGCATCCCACCATTGCAATGATAGTTAAGGGCAATTGTTGAGTGGTCGACTTCATCTAAGATCAGAAAGATTATTAAGATAAACAGACAAAAGATGATGTCGAATCCTATCGGCGTTCAACACCTAAACATACTAGGGTCCCTCATTATCCCCGAGGACAACGAGTTTTACTTAGACATAGAGACAACAAGCATAGAAGGGGTAATCATGGTAATAATGGGTGATAGAGGGGAGCCAATGATGATGATAGCGGTTGATGTTGAAGTCTTCTTGACCAGGTTGATGGCGTAGCGGAGCCCTTCCATCCTTTCCCCCCTCCGGAGCCCTTCCACAGGCTAGGTTTATTCGTTTTGGTGGAGTTTCTGATCTTGTGTCTCTGTTGTGTGATCCGAAGCCATCGGGGTAAAGTAGTCGACCAGGGGTGACTCATTTGGCGCCGGCGAAAAAATTCCTTCATATTTATTTTAAGGATTTCGGAGCAACATAAAGGCAGTGGAAAGAAGTCCCATGGAGCCCACACGTCCAAGTCCCTAGCCATACCGCATGACCATGTGGGGCCCAAAGGGCTGCCCATGAGAAGCCAGGTGCCTCTGAAAGCTTCCTGGCTCAAAACATTTTTGTAGATTTTTTTTCTGGATTTTTTGGGTTCCTTAAAATTGATTTTCCTAAAAGAAAGACAAAACAGCAAAAAAAAGGCAAACTGGCCCTTGGTACTGAATTAATAGGTTGGTCTAGAAAAATAATAAAAATTGATGCCAAAATAATATAATTGTAGCACCAGACAAGAAAAAGTATATATGTATCAGCATCCCTAGGTTTAATACCTACTCATCTTATGAGTCATTAAACAACAACAACAAAAAATTATATCACTAAATATAAAAAATATAGATACACAGTGGTGGCGGCGGCGTGAGGCAGCGTGCGACGGTCGTGACTCTCGATGTGGCCCTGCATCGCCATGGCGAACGACAACTTCAGCAGCGAGCCAGTGACGTGAGAGCCCATGGTGGATGGTAGGGGTGGGATGAACCATGAGGACCCATTCCCAGGGTGGGATGAACCATGAGGACCCATTCCCACGACATTCGAGGGCGTCGGTGGCGCCGGGTCGGATGGGAGCTAAACGGAAAATGGGAAGGGTCGAGCGGATTCCTCTTTTTTTATGAGTAGTATCTTTTATGGAACAAGTTTGCCCTAGTGGAGGAAACTTTGAGGAGGAAAGCTCTTGTTTAGGCCCCTAAAACTTTTGGGGGAAGGCTAGGTGGATGTTAATCCCCCAAACAAGAAAAAAGGGAGCACTAGGGAAGGCTCATGGATGCTCATAAAGCATACACTCAGAAGACAACATATATTCCTCAGAAAATGTGATGAAATCGACATTCCTTGGCTGCTCACCGGTTTAACTGCTTTCTTAGCTGCTCGTCCTTTAACAAACTCAAAAGGATAATTATTTCTAAACTACTTGTCCTCTTAGCCAAGATTCATAATTAGCGGGCGATTGTCCCCACGAATGAGTCTGATAAATATATTTTTTAAAAGAAGGTTAAACCCTTGGCCTCCATCATTGTGATGCACACAACCATTTTTTTTTTCGAAACGAACACACGTCCATTCTTATTCATTATTAAACAAGGTAGAGAACAAATGTAACCACAATAAAACCATTACAATACATAACAAAAACACCTATAACTATGTCGACGGCTTCTGCAACAACGTGTTCAAAAAGAAATAAGCGTCCTCGCATCGCCGTCGTTATGTCCGGGCCGCAGAGGAACGAGACAAGAATTTTTCATCCCCGTTCGCACGCGTTTTACCGGTTTCCCCTAGAGAAATTTCTGTAGCGTCGAGTTTCAACCCAGTTCGGGTTGTAGCTTAGCATCATGGAGAAGGTTTGTTTCACATGAATTTTTTAATTAGATATCTCCCCAGAGTGTTAGTGTTGCTCCTGCTGGCTTATAATAATCTATAATACCTAAATAGTTCATCCTCACTATGCTATTTCTCTAGACATGCAGCCTATCCACCTCAGCAAACTGCCACATCAGTGATTATTTTCCATTTTAACCAATTTTTATTGACATTTTTATATGCCGCTTCGTTGCTCCGTTTTCCAGACTTAAAGTGCATACCGAAGCCCAATGGTCTCCAAACGCAAACATAAGAAAGAAGCCCAACTGTCTGTCCCCACGCCCACGGCATACCCTTCGTTTCCACCTCCCGGCCGTAATGTCAAAACAAAAAACGCAGCAGTCGCACCCGCTGCCGCCCGTGATGGCGGAGGGGGCGGCGGCCTGCCCGGGCCGGCAGAGGCGGCGCGGCCGTACGAGCTGGTGTTCGCGGCGGCGGAGCTCCGCTCCATGGACTGCAACCTCTCGGCGCTCTGCGACAACGTCCAGGCAAAGGGATTCGGCTCCGGCGGCTTCTCCAATGTCGTTGTCAAGGCCATGGGCGTCACCTACCGTCTTCACCGTCTCCTCATCTCCCGCAGCACCTATTTCAGGTGGGCTTCCTTCTCGAATACAGATGCGGCGACCGAGTATTTAGGATTCCATATACTGTCAATGCATCAGTACGTCTATTGGGCTGCGCCGTGTGGATGTTTCAGTACGTCTCATCCCCTCCCTTCAGCAAGCAGCACACTGTACATGAGGAGATTGACCCCAAAGTCCTAAGTTGGCTATGGTTATCCCATCCTCAAATCCCCAAAAGTATGCAGTTTCCATTTTCCTTTGTCATGTGCATGTCAACAAAAAAGAGATTAGTGTTAGATTCTCATGTACCAGATTCAGTTGTTTGCTTTGAAGTTGTTTATATTTATGAGGAGGAAGAGGTCAGTCTTTCCCATCCAAACTTAATTGAGTACAATTTCGAATTTTAATCTTCCCAAGCCTGCACAGTGAATGATAATGGTTTTTGTGATACATGAGCCAGTACCATCGCTCATCTTGATCTGCTATTTGGATGACAACACTTTGGTGGAATTGTACTTCTCTCCATGTTGTTTGCAGGCAAGCCAATGTTACAGATCCAGCCAGGATAACTTGACTTTGGTGGACATGTACTTCTCTCCGTGTTGTTTGCAGGCAAGGCATTGTTACAGATCTAGCCAAATTAAATTAACATGTTTGTTCTCCTCATATTCCCTATCTAATGGCTGGTTGTACGTGGGATGTGGCTTGGGCAAAATATTATTTTTGTAATTGTTCAATCATTTGAATGTTTATGGCACATGTAATTGTTTGTACACAAGTATCAACTGCAGATAGTGTTGATGAAAGTCTGAGGTATGTTCTCCACATTAAAAAATATAGATAAGTTCAATTGAGCTATCTGGATTGATGTCTTTCTTATATTTACAGTATGTATATCATTGTATCATGACCCGTGTAGCTGTATGCCCATGAAATATTTGGTAATAACAGTATTGAGCATCCCTAAGTGATCTTAGATATGCCTTTGCAGGTTGTGCTTTACGATATACCAAGTGAGAGATTCGACAAGAACTGGTATTTTCCAATCGGAGAGGTTTCTTCATCATTTTGTGGGAAGTACAACATTTAACATGTGTTTGTCTTAGTTATGTTTCCAACCAGTGTATCATCGAGTAATTTCTATTTCAAAAGTGTCGTAGTTTTCCCTTGAAAAAAGAACAATTCTACTTAATCGACAACAGTGGTCATAGGCTAGCATTCAAAGATGTGCTTCCCTTTTAGCTTTTGCCAAATATCTTCAGAATTGTACCGTCACTCACCTGAATAATCTTTTGATCTCCATAGATGCTATGTTTGTCACCATATTTAATCCCAGTCTACTACTCCCTCTTTCCCAAAATAAGTGACTCAACTTTATATAGCCATTCATCGGCCCATGCTTTGCTGATTGATTCAGATCAAGTCCATTGTTTGCTTGAATTTGTACTGTGAGAAGTTTCGAAAGAAGACAAGTTCTTCTTAACCCATTTCAGTTGAAAGTCAACTCCCATAATTCAGAGGGAAAAGGAATAAGTCTTCATCAGTATCGACTATCGAGGCACCGTTCCATACGTCAATCCTCTGGTACATTATTGTAGTGCAATTTAGATATATCAAATCATGTTGACACTCAAGAATTGTTAATACAATAAGATCGAAAATTGATATCTATACTCTGGCCGTGCATCCATTAAGACTCTGTCTATTACCAGTGAAGAACCTATTCTCTTTGCTATTAAATTGTAGACCTTGGAAATTTTAGTGCTGATTTGTGCTTCTATTTAGTTGCAATGCTGTTTTTAATGACTACCAAGAGATCCCGCAGCAACGCGCGGGGTGTAATCTAGTATATGAAACGAACAGGCCGCTGAGACGTTGGCACATGCACAGAGACTAGTGGAACCATACTTGCAGGCACAAATTAAGGGCCACCACAACGAAGACTAGTGGAGCCACACTTTTCTGGTGCACGTTGCCCAAGGGCATTTCAACTCCCTGAAGAACAGCCGCAAAACAAACAAACAAAAAACTCCCTGAAGAACCCATACGAATGCACTGAATTTGCATTCTGAACACGAACGGCTTGGAGCCACACATCGGTCGTCGGGTTGCTGCGGCCTCTAAAACTGAACGTCGCCTCTGTAGAGCACGTGTGGCTCTTAAAAAAATGAGACCAACCTAAGGGCTAACCCTCGTTGACTTTTCTTTATATGAGAAAGTCCTTGAGCACCGTGCATTCGTGTCGGGACTCGAACTCGGGTGGACTGACAGCAACGGGTCGACGCCCCATCCTCTCACGTGCGGCTCTTGAACCTTGCACGAGGCCCGCCCGTAAACGGCCTGCGACTCTCCCCTGACTGACTAGTCGCACCGCGCCTGTCTGTTCCTGTGGAGTACCTGTCCGCAGCAAGAAAACTCAGGCGAGTTGCGATCACGAGCCGGTTTTCCCTTGACGATGCTGAACCGGCGGGAAGCTTCCCTGGTGGCGTTCAGTGCGCGCGTAGCTTTTCTCCGCCGTACGTACGATCGCTTGCTCCCACGCCTGGGTCTGTTCGGCACGCACGACGGCGGCTCGCTTCGCTGTCGTGCGGTCACTGCGGTGGGCGAAGCTATCGGGCGGGGAGTCGACCCGATCGACGGCGACGGGTGCCCGACCCGGCAGTCGCCGTTAATCTGGAGGCTGGTCGTCGCGCGACCGCGGCTTCTCGGGGAGCTTTGCGCCGGTCAGATCCCCGAGGTGATCAAAAGGAAGGAAGATGCGCCGATCCGCGTGTTGACTGATAGTCTAGTGCAGCAGGAGTAGTATACTCGCCGCATTCCCTGTGATGCGCCACCGTAGGGTTGGACGAAAATCGATTATGTGGCACAACTACAGTACAGTATATATAACATTATTGTATTGTAAAATACCTCTGTAATGCGTATCATAAATTAGTATTTTAGATAATCTAATTTATTGCTATGTGGACATAGGAGTAGCCTAAACGAGTTCTTCTGGGATGATGGACTCGTCATGCGAGACCGATACTTCTCCACTTGTGCGAACATACTGTTAATCCTCACGGTACTATGATCATTAAATTAAACAAAATTTGTGACTAAGAGCAACCCTAACAATATCGTTATATCGGCGATTGCCTATATAGTTTTGGTCGTATATGACTTTGTTATCTGTTGGCGTGTTTTTATGAGCGCGTGTTGGTTTTAGCTGTGTGATTCCTAACTATACAAAGGTCACTATACAAAGGTCGGGTGTGTATTCACTGTGTTTGTGTCCTCTTTGTGCTTCATTGTAAGCCAATAAAATTCATCCTTTGTCCAAAAAGATATGCATATGAAGAGTGACTAGGCGATACACGTAAACTCAGAGTCATCAAAAAGCTACCGCCATAGCATGGGATCCACTCCTCACTTGCCAGTGGGACATCCACCCCCTCCCCCATTCTTCGATACATAATTAGTTGAACACAAGCACGAGGGCGGGGGTTTGTACGACCACAAGCAACATGTCGAGGACGATTCCAGCGGCGACTTTGGGGTATTGATTCTGATTGCGTCTATGTTTGGACGGTGATGTTTAAAATTATGATGAGCATTAAGGCAGGCATCCACGCGGATGTCCCACCTAATGCTTATCAAAATTTTGAACAACAATATCATTTTTGGGGGCGCACGCTACTCAATTTTGGTGGCCTCTCACGTTTCAAAAAATTGGCGCTGATTTCACTCTCCCTGATGATAAAAATTATGCAAACATTTAGGGGGACACATACAATATTCTCTACGGAGATCATTAAGCGTCTCCCCAAATGGTTGATATAATTTTTACCGACACCTCACCTTCAAGAACAACACTGAGTCCGTCGACGGTGATAGTGAAAGCTGTGGGCAAGTAAAAGGGGAGAGGGATTTTTTATAGCCG
>NC_057797.1:687774455-687811415 GCF_018294505.1 Triticum aestivum
ACATATCTCGAGGTAGGGGTCCTAAGCTAGACGTCTTGGAACGATGGTAACATGGACACCTGATTTTACCTAGATTCGGGCTCTCTCCAAGAGATAATACCCGACGTTCTGCTTTTGATTGTATTGATATGAGGGATGAAAGTGCGTTATATCGACTAGAGGGGGGTGAATAGACGATTTTTACAAGTTCGTCACTGAGGAAATTCAACTTGAGGAATTTGCTAAGCAGCGAAATACATGCAACGGAATAAATACTCAGGTGCAAGCATAACATGGCAGTAACACAGTCATCATGATAATATGACACAAGCACAGAGCATAGATAGCGTGTAAACAGGATAAGCATGCTGAAAATAAGATGAATGAAGAATTAGGATTGAGGAAATTGATAAAGTCTTCAGCCAAAGTCTTCAAACAGTAACGATCAAGTTCATCAACACATGAATGAGGAAATAAAAGGGTTGAGGAAATAGAACCGGTAGCTTGGTGAAGACAATAATTTGATAGACCAATTCCAACTGCTGTGACAGTTGTACGTCTGGTTGGAACGGCTAGATATTTAAACCTGAGGACACACAGCCCAGACACACAGTTCTCATCGTATTCTCCTTGAGCTAAGGTCACACAGACCTCGCTCATCATGGTAAGTCTTCAGGTGACTTCCAAATCTTCACAGACTAGGTCACTCGGCGATTCACAATTCCTCTTGGATACTCTAGACCATGACGCCTAACCGTCTGGAGGATGCACAGTCCTCAAAGGTAACAAGCGTCGGTTCCACACAAGAACAATCTCTTCAGTGATGCTCAATCACTTTGGGTTGTAGGTGTTTGGGTTTGGTTTTTTCCTCACCTGATGATTTTCGCTCAAAGTCCTCGGAGGATGGGATGCTCTCAATGACAAGTGTCAGTTTCTCTCGGAGCAGCCAACCAACTAGTGGTTGTAGGGGGCGGCTATTTATAGCCGGGAGCAGTCTGACATGATAAGACATAAATGCCCTTCAATGATATAATTGCTAGGTGGATAAGATATTTTGGGACAGTTAGCGCGTAGCACAGCAACAACCGGAAATTTGAGCTCTCAAATTCCTCAGGGCTATCATGTTCCTCACTTGTAGGAAATCCGCACTAGCGAATTCCTAACTCCTCACTCAGAACAAATTCCTCAGAGACAGAAAATCTTTGTCTCTGTCACTGAAGAAATTGACTGAACTGTATGAGATCTTCAATGGCTTCACTCGAAAGGACTGGGTATGTGTAGGCTTTGAGATGAGCATCACTTGGAAAGTGTTTCCTTAGTTTTACCTCGACCCCTTTAATAGTACGGTGTTTCCTATGACTCAAGAAAGAGAGTATGGAACTACGAAAACAAAAGTCTTCACGCTTCATACTCCTCGCATCAATATCAAAGTCTTCAAGGTCACACCAATTTCCTCATTTTCAAAGTCTTCAAGAAAACCAAAGTCTTCAACTGAAGACATTCATTTTTAGGAGTCGACTTTCTTCGTAAATATCAAACTCCTCAGAGACTTATAAAACCTGTGTACACTCATAAACACATTATCCCCTTAACCTATAAGTCTTCAATACACCAAAATCACTAAGGGGCACTAGATACACTTACAAGGGATAGTACAGAGTATAGGTATCTACCACAAGATTGTTGTGTATGATTCTAATGATCTAGAATATGATCTATCAACTAGCTTGGCCTCGGTTTATATAATGCACCGGAGGCCTAGCCTTCTGCATCAACTCTGGTGGAATTTTCCTTGTATACGTCATGGGCTACCTGAAGTGACCCATTAGTGAACCGCCATGGCGGTCCTTGGCCCGACCCACCTGGTCGGGAGACGAAGTGATGAATACCTCCTAGTCTCTTTACTCGTTCCGTAACACATCATCCCATGATCAACTCCTTGGTCACATTGTGCACATTATGATGATGTCCTACCGAGTGGGCCCAGAGATACCTCTCCGTTTACACGGAGTGACAAATCCCAGTCTCGATTCGTGCCAACCCAACAGACACTGTCGGAGATACCTGTAGTGTACCTTTATAGCCACCCAGTTACGTTGTGACGTTTGGCACACCCAAAGCACTCCTACGGTATCCGGGAGTTGCACAATCTCGTGGTCTAAGGAAATGATACTTGACATTAGAAAAGCTTTAGCAAATGAACTACACGATCTTGTGCTAGGCTTAGGATTGGGTCTTGTCCATCACATCATTCTCCTAATGATGTGATCCCGTTATCAACGACATCCAATGTCCATGGTCAGGAAACGGTAACCATCTATTGATCAACGAGCTAGTCAACTAGAGGCTTACTAGGGACATGGTGTTGTCTATGTATCCACACATGTATCTGAGTTTCCTATCAATACAATTCTAGCATGGATAATAAACGATTATCATGAACAAGGAAATATAATAATAACCAATTTATTATTGCCTCTAGGGCATATTTCCAACAGTCTCCCACTTGCACTAGAGTCAATAATCTAGTTCACATCGCCATGTGATTAACACTCACAGGTCACATCGCCATGTGACCAACATCCAAGAGTCTACTAGACTCAATGATCTAGTTCACATCACTATGTGATAAACACTCAAACAGTTCTGGGTTTGATCATGTTATGCTTGTGAGAGAGGTTGTAGTCAACGGGTCTTGCCATATTCAGATCCCTATGTATTTTGCAAAACTTTATATCGTAGATGCTGCTACCACGTTCCACTCTGAGCTATTCCAAATTATTGCTCCATTGTACGTATCCGGTATCTCTACTCAGAGCTATCCGGATAGGTGTTAAGCTTGCATCGACGTAACTCTTTATGTCGAACTCTTTATCACCTCCATAACCGAGAAACATTTCCTTATTCCTCTAAGGATAATTTTGACTGCTATCTAGTGATCCAGTCCTAGATCACCTTTGTACCTTCTTGCCAGACATGTGGCAAGGCACACATCAGGTGCGGTACTCAGCATGGCATACCGTATAGAGCCTATGACAAGAGCATAGGGGACGACCTTCGTCCTTCCTCTTTCTTCTGCTGTGGTCAATCTTTGAGTCTTACTCAACTTCACACCATACAACTCAGGTAAGAACCCCTTCTTTGACTGATCTATTTTGAACTCCTTCAGAAACATGTCAAGGTGTGCGTTCTTTGAAAGTATCATCAGGCGTCTTGATCTATCTCTATAGATCTTGATGCCCAATTTGTAAGCAGCTTTATCCAGGTCTTCCTTTGAAAAACACTCTTCAAACAACCGATTATGCTTTCCAGAAATTCTACATTATTTCGGATCTTACAATATGTCATCCACATATACTTATCAGAAATGTTGTAGTGCTCCCACTCACTTTCTTGTAAATACAAGTTTCTAGCAAACATTGTATAAACCTAAAAGCTTTGATCACTCCATCAAAGCATGTATTCTGACTCCGAGATGCTTGCTCTAGTCCATAGAAGGATTGCTGGAGCAAGCATACCTTTTAGCATCCTTAGGATCGACAAAACCTTTTATTGTATCACATACAAACTTTTCTTACAGAAACTGGTAAGAAAACTTGTTTTGGCATCCATCTGTCAGATTTCATAATCGAAAAATACAGCTAATGCTAACATGATTCCGACGGACTTAAGCATCGCTACGGGTGAGAAATTCTCATCGTAGTCAACTCCTTGAACTTGTGAAAAGACTCTTTCCCACAAGTCGCACTTCATAGACGGTAACATTACCGTCCATGTCCGTCTTCTTCTTAAAGATCCATTTATTCTCAATGGCTTGCTGATCATCGGCCAAGTCCACCAAAGTCCATACTTTGTTCTGATACATGGATCCTATCTCGGATTTCATGGCTTCCAACCATTTGTCGAAATACGGGCCCACCATCGCTTCTCCATAGCTCGTAGGTTCATTGTTGTCTAACAACATGATATCTAAGACAGGATTACCGTACCACTCAGGAGTAGTACATATCCTTGTCGACCTACGAGGTTCGATAGCAACTTGATCCGAAGCTTCATGATCACTATCATTAACTTCCTCTTCAACAGACGTAGGCTCCACAGAAAACATCTTTCTGTGTTGCATCACTCTCTGGTTGAAGTAAAGGTTCGACAACCTCATCAAGTTCTATCTTCCTCCCACTCAATTCTTTCAAGAGAAACTCCTTCTCGAGAAAGGACCCGTTCTTAGTGACAAACAATTTGCCCTCGGATCTGAGATAAAAGGTATACCCTACTGTCACCTTTGGGTATCCTATGAAGATGTGTTTGTCCGCTTTGGGTTCGAGCTTCTCCGGCTGAAGCTTTAAGCATCGCAGCCCCAAACATTAAGAAACGACAACTTTGGTTTCTTGCCAAACCAATGTTCATACGACGTCGTCTCAACGGACTTAGATGGTGTCCTATCTAAAGTGAATGCAGTTGTCTCTAACGCATAACCTCAAAATGAAAACGGTAGATTGGTAAGAGACATCATAGATCTCACCATATCTCATAGTGTTCGATTACGACGTCCGGATACACCATTACCTTGTGGTGTTCCAGGTGGCTTCAACTGTGAAACAATTCCACAATGTGTTAAGTGATTGCCAAACTCATAACTCAGAAAATCCCCTTTTGATCAGATCGTTGGAACATGATCTTATTGTTATGATGATTCTTAACTTCACTCTGAAATCGCTTGAACTTTTCAAACGTTTCAGACTTGTGCTTCATTAAGTAGATATACCTATATCTACTCAAATCGTCAGTGAAGATGAGAAAATAGCGATATCCATTGCACGCTTCAATTCTCATTGGATCACACGCATCAACATGCATGATCTCCAACAAGTCACTTGCCCATTTCATTGTACCTGAAAACGGGGTCTTAGTCATCCTGCCCATGAGGCATGGCTCGCATGTGTCAAGCGATTCAAAATCAAGTGACTCCAAACATCCATCGACATGGAGTTTCTTCATGCATCTTACGCCAATATGACTTAAACGGCAGTGCCACGAGAAAGTGGTACTATCCTTATTAACTCTACATCTTTTGGCGTGAACATGTGTATTACCACGACCGAGATTCAATGAACCATTCACATAGGGTGCATGACCATGAAAGGTATCATTCATGTAAAACAAAATAACCATTATTCTCTAACTTAAATGAATGACCGTATTGCAATGAACATGATCTAATCATATTCATGCTCAACATAGACACCTGATAACATGTATCTAGGTTCAATACTAATCCCGAAGGCAGATGGAGCGTGCGATGGTGATCTCATCAACTTTGGAAACACTTCCAACACACATCGTCACCTCGCCCTTAGCCAGTCTCCATTTAGTCTGTAGCTTTTGCTTCAAGTCACCAATAATAGCAACTGAACCGGTATCCAATATCCAGGTGCTACCAGGAGTACTAGTGAGGTACACATTAATAACACGTATATACTTTGTTGAAGCCGCCAGCCTTCTTATCTACCATGCATTTGGGGTAATTCCGCTACCAGTGACCGTTCCCCTTACAATAGAAGCACTTAGTCTCGGGTTTGGGTTCAACCTTGGGTTCCTTCACTGGAGCGGCAACTGGTTTGCCATCCATGAAGTTTCCCTTTTAGCCCTTGCCCTTCTTGAAACAAGTGGTCTTGTTAAACCATCAACACTTGATTCTCCTTCTTGATTTCTACCTTTTGCGGTCTTAAGCACCGCGAACAGCTCCGGGATCAACTCCATCCCTTGCATGTCATAGTTCATCGCGAAGATCTAGTAGCTTAGTGATAGCGGGTAGAGAACTCTATCAATCACTATCTTATCTGGAAGTTTAACTCACACTTGATTTAAGTGATTGTAGCACCCAGACATTCTGAGCACATGCTCACTAGCTGAGCTATTCTCCTCCATCTTGTTGGCAAAAAGAACTTGTCAGAGGTCTCACACCTCTCAACACGGGCATGAGCCTGAAATCCCAATTTCAGCTCTTGGAACATCTCATATGTTCTATGGCGTTTAAAACGTCATTGGAATCCCGATTCTAAGCCGTAAAGTATGGTGCACTAAACTATCAAATAGTCATCAGGATGTGTCTGTCAGGTGTTCACAACATCCACAGACGACGTTGTAGGGGTTTGCACATCGAGCGGTGCATCAAAGACGTAAGCCTTCTGTGTAGCAGTGAGGACACTCCTCGGACTATGGACCTAGTCCGCATCATTGCTTACAATATCTTTCAACTTAATCTTTCTCTAGGAACGTATTGAAACAGGGAGCTACAACGTGAGCTATTTATCTACAACATATTTGCAAAGACAATTTAGACTATGTTCATGATAATTGAGTTCATCTAATCAAATTATTTAATGAACTCCCACTCAGATAGACATCCCTCTAGTCATCTAAGTGAAACATGATCCGAATCGACTAGTCCGTGTCCGATCATCACGTGAGACGGACTAGTCATAAACGGTGAACATCTCATGTTGATCGTATCTTCTATACGACTCATGTTCGACCTTTCGGTCTTCCGTGTTCCAAGGCCATGTCTGTACATGCTAGGCTCGTCAAGTCAACCTAAGTGTATTGCGTGTGTAAATCTGGCTTACACCCGTTGTATTCGAACATTAGAATCTATCACACCTGATCATCACGTGGTGCTTCGAAACAACGAACCTTCGCAACGGTGCACAGTTAGGGGGAACACTTCCTTGAAATTTTAGTGAGGGATCATCTTATTTAAGCTACCGTCGTTCTAAGCAAATAAGATGTAAAACATGATAAACATCACATGCAATCAAATAGTGACATGATATGGCCAATATCATTTTGCTCCTTATGATCTCCATCTTCGGGGCTCCATGATCATCATTGTCACCGGCATGACACCATGATCTCCATCATCGTGTCTTCTTGAAGTTGTCTCGTCATCTATTACTTCTACTACTATGGCTAACACTTTAGCAATAAAGTAAAGTAATTACATGACGTTTATGTTGACACGCAGGTCATAAATAAATTAAGACAACTCCTATGGCTCCTGCCGGTTGTCATACTCATCGACATGCAAGTCGTGATTCCTATTACAATAACATGATCAATCTCATACATCACATATATCATTCATCACATCCTTTTGGCCATATCACATCACAAGGCATATGCTGCAAAAACAAGTTAGACGTCCTCTAATTGTTGTTGCAAGTTTTTACGTGGCTGCTGTAGGTTTCTAGCAAGAACGTTTCTTACCTACGCCAAAACCACAACGTGATATGCCAATTTCTATTTACCCTTCATAAGGACCCTTTTCATCGAATCCGATCTGACTAAAGTGGGAGAGACAGACACCCGCTAGCCACCTTATGCAACTAGTGCATGTCAGTCGGTGGAACCAGTCTCACGTAAGCGTACGTGTAAGGTCGGTCCGGGCCGCTTCATCCCACGATGCCGCCGAATCAAGATAAGACTAGTAACGGCAAGCAAATTGGAAATATCAACGCCCACAACTACTTTGTGTTCTACTCGTGCATAGAAACTACGCATAGACCTAGCTCATGATGCCACTGTTGGGGATCGTAGCAAAAATTTAAAATTTTCTACGCATCACCAAGATCAATCTATGGAGTAATCTAGAAACGAGGGGAAGGGGAGTGCATCTACATACCCTTGTAGATCGCTAAGCGGAAGCGTTGCAAGAACGCGGATGAAGGAGTCGTACTCGCAGCGATTCAGATCGTGGTTGATTCTGATCTAGCACCGAATGGACGACGCCTCCGCGTTCAACACACGTACAGCCCGGGGATGTCTCCTCCTTCTTGATCCAGCAAGGGGAGAGGAGAAGTTGAGGGAGAACTCCAGCATCACGACGACGTGGTGGTGGAGCTTGTGGTATTCCTGCAAGGCTTCGCCAAGCTCTATGGAGGAGGAGGAAGAGTTGGAGGAGGGAGGGCTGCACCAGGGAAGAGGTCATGGCTGCCCTCCCACCCCTCCACTATATATAGGGGCAAGGGGAGAGGGGAAGGCGCCCTAGGGTTTCCCCTAGGGGGCGGCGGCTAGGTAGATTGGATCTCCCTAGGGAAAATCCTAGGGAGACTTGCCCCCCAAGCCAAGCAGGTGGAGGCTTGCCTCCCAAGCCAGGTGGAGGCGCCCCAACCCCCCAAGTAACATGGGAAAGGGTGTGGGGGCGCACCACCCCTTAGTGGGCTGGTTTGCCCCTTCCCCTTTGTCCCATGAGGCCCTCCCACACTTGTCGGGGCTCCCGAAACACCTTTCGGTCATGCTGGCCATAGCCTGATACCCCCGGAACACTTCCGGACTCCAATACCCTTCGTCCAATATACCGATCTTCACCTTCGGACCATTCCGAAGCTCCTCGTCATGTCCGGGATCTCATCCGGGACTCCGAACAACCTTCGGTAACCACATACTATTTCCCATAACAACTCTAGCATCACCGAACCTTAAGTGTGTAGACCCTACGGGTTCGGGAACCATGCAGACATGACCGAGACAACACTCCGGCCAATAACCAACAGCGGAATCTGGATACCCATGTTGGCTCCCACATGTTCCACGATGATCTCATCGGATGAACCACGATGTCGAGGATTCAATCAATCCCGTATACAATTCCCTTTGTCCAGCGGTATTGTACTTGCCCGAGATTCGATCGTCGGTATCCCGATACCTTGTTCAATCTCGTTACTGGCAAGTCTCTTTACTCGTTCTGTAACACATCCTCCCATGATCAACTCCTTGGTCACATTGTGCACATTATGATGATGTCCTATCGAGTGGGCCCAGAGATACCTCTCCGTTTACACGGAGTGACAAATCCCAGTCTCGATTCATGCCAACCCAACAGACACTGTCGGAGATACCTGTAGTGTACCTTTATAGCCACCCAGTTACGTTGTGACATTTGGCACACCCAAAGCACTCCTACGGTATCCGGGAGTTGCACAATCTCATGGTCTAAGGAAATGATACTTGACATTAGAAAAGCTTTAGCAAACGAACTACACGATCGTGTGCTAGGCTTAAGATTGGGTCTTGTCCATCACATCATTCTCCTAATGATGTGATCCCGTTATCAACAACATCCAATGTCCATGGTCAGGAAACCGTAACCATCTATTGATCAACGAGCTAGTCAACTAGAGGCTTACTAGGGACATGGTGTTGTCTATGTATCCACACATGTATCTGAGTTTCCTATCAATACAATTCTAGCATGGATAATAAACGATTATCATGAACAAGGAAATATAATAATAACCAATTTATTATTGCCTCTAGGTCATATTTCCAACAGTAACGAGATTGAACTAGGTATTGAGATACCGACGATCGAATCTCGGGCAAGTAACATACTGATGATAAAGGGAACAACGTATGTTGTTATGCGGTCTGACCGATAGAGACCTTCGTAGAATATGTAGGAGCCAATATGAGCATCCAGGTTCCGCTATTGGTTATTGACCGGAGACGTGTCTCGGTCATGTCTACATTGTTCTCGAACCCGTAGGGTCCGCACGCTTAACGTTACGATGACAGTTTCATTATGAGTTTATATATTTTGATGTACCGAAGGTTGTTCGGAGTCCCGGATGTGATCACGGACTTGACGAGGAGTCTCGAAATGGTCGAGACATAAAGATCGATATATTGGACGACTATATTTGGACACCGGAAAGGTTCCGGGTAAGATTGGGACAATACCGGATCACCGGGAGGTTATCGGAACCCCCCGGGAGGTATATGGGCCTTATTGGGCCTTAGTGGAAAGTGTTGGGGAACGTAGTAATTTCAAAAAAATTCCTACGCACACGCAAGATCATGGTGATGCATAGCAACGAGGGAAGAGTGTGATCTATGTACCCTTGTAGACCGACAGCGGAAGCGTTAGCACAACGCGGTTGATGTAGTCGTACGTCTTCACGGCCCGACCGATCAAGCACCGAAACTACGGCACCTCCGAGTTCTAGCACACGTTCAGCTCGATGACGATCCCCGGACTCCGATCCAGCAAAGTGTCGGGGAAGAGTTCCGTCAGCACGACGGCGTGGTGACGATCTTGATGTTCTACCGTCGCAGGGCTTCGCCTAAGCACCGCTACAATATTATCGAGGATTATGGTAGAAGGGGGCACCGCACACGGCTAAGAATATGATCACGTGGATCAACTTGTGTGTCTAGGGGTGCCCCTGCCCCCGTATATAAAGGAGCAAGGGGAGGAGGCCGGCCCTAGGAGGGGCGCGCCAGGGAGTAGGATTCCTACTCCTAGTTGGAGTAGGTTTCCTCCTTTCCTAGTCCAACTAGGAGAAGGGGGGAAAGGGGGAAAGAGGGGACGGAAGGGAGAGAGGGGCCGCGCCCCAAACCCCTTGTCCAATTCGGACTGGGCTTGGGAGGGGCGCGCACCACCTCCTGGTCCTTCCACTAAGGCCCATTAAGGCCCATTGCTTCTTCCTCGTATTCCCGTAACTCCCCGGTACCTTTGAAAATACCCGAATCACTCGGAACCTTTCCGATGTCCGAATATAGTCGTCCAATATATCAATCTTTACGTCTCGACCATTTCGAGACTCCTCGCCATGTCCCCGATCTCATCCGGGACTCCGAACTCTTTCGGTACATCAAAACTCATGAACTCATAATATAACTGTCATCGAAACCTTAAGCGTGCGGACCCTACGGGTTCGAGAACAATGTAGACATGACCGAGACACGTCTCCGGTAAATAACCAATAGAGGAACCTGGATGCTCATATTGGCTCCCACATATTCCACGAAGATCTTTATCGGTCAGACCGCATAACAACATACGTTGTTCCCTTTGTCATCGGTATGTTACTTGCCCGAGATTCGATCATCGGTATCTCAATACCTAGTTCAATCTCGTTACCGGCAAGTCTCTTTACTCATTTCGTAATACATCATCTCGCAACTAACTCATTAGTTTCAATACTTGCAAGGCTTATGTGATGTGCATTACCGAGAGGGCCCAGAGATACCTCTCCAACAAACGGAGTGACAAATCCTAATCTCGAAATACGCCAACCCAACATGTACCTTCGGAGACACCTGTAGAGCTCCTTTATAATCACCCAATTACGTTGTGACGTTTGATAGCACACAAAGTGTTCCTCTGGGAAACGGGAGTTGCATAATCTCATAGTCATAGGAACATGTATAAGTCATGAAGAAAGCAATAGCAACATACTAAACGATCGGGTGCTAAGCTAATGGAATGGGTCATGTCAATCACATCATTCTTCTAATGATGTGATCCCATTAATCAAATAACAACTCTTTTGTTTATGGTTAGGAAACATAACCATCTTCGATTACCGAGCTAGTCAAGTAGAGGCATACTAGTGACACTCTGTTTGTCTATGTATTCACACATGTATTATGCTTCCGGTTAATACAATTCTAGCATGAATAATAAACATTTATCATGATATAAGGAAATAAATAATAACTTTATTATTGCCTCTAGGGCATATTTCCTTCAGTCTCCCACTTGCACTAGAGTCAATAATCTAGTTCACATCGCCATGTGATTCAACACTAATAGTTCACATCACCATGTGATTAACACCCATAGTTCACATTGTCATGTGACCTATACTCAAAGGGTTTACTAGAGTCAGTAATCTTGTTCACATCGTTTTATGTGATTAACACCCAAAGAGTACTAAGGTGTGATCATGTTTTGCTTGTGAGATAATTTTAGTCAACGGGTCTGTCACATACAGATCCGTAAGTATTTTGCGAATTCTATGTCTACAATGCTCTGCACGGAGCTACTCTAGCTAATTGCTCCCACTTTTAATATGTATCTAGATCGAGACTTAGAGTCATCTAGATCTGTGTCAAAATTTGCATCGACGTAACTTTTTACGACGAACCTTTTTGTCACCTCCATAATTGAGAAATATTTCCTTATTCCACTAAGGATAATTTTGACCGTTGTCCAGTGATCTACTCTTAGATCACTATTGTACTCCCTTGCTTAACACAGTGTAGGGTATACAATAGATCTGGTACACAGCATGGCATACTTTATAGAACCTATGGCTGAGGCATAGGGAATGACTTTCATTCTCTTTCTATCTTCTGCCGTGGTCGGGCTTTGAGTCTTACTCAATTTCACACCTTGTAACACAACCAAGAACTCTTTCTTTGACCGTTCCAATTTTTGAACTACTTCAAAATATTGTCAAGGTATGTACTCATTGAAAAAAAACTTATCAAGCGTCTTGATCTATTTCTATAGATCTTGATGCTTAATATGTAGGCAGCTTCACCAAGGTCTTTCTTTGAAAAACTTCTTTCAAAAACACTCCTTTATGCTTTGCAGAATAATTCTACATTATTTCCGATCAACAATATGTCATTCACATATGCTTATCAGAAATGCTGTAGTGCTCCCACTCACTTTCTTGTAAATACAGGCTTCACCGCAAGTCTGTATAAAACTATATGCTTTGATCATCTCATCAAAGCGCATATTCCAACTCCGAGATGCTTGCACCAGTCCATAGATGGATCGCTGGAGCTTGCACATTTTGTTAGCACCTTTAGGATTGACAAAACCTTCTGGTTGTATCATATACAACTCTTCTTTAATAAATCCATTAAGGAATGCAGTTTTGTTTATCCATTTGCCGGATTTCATAAAATGCGGCAATTGCTAACATGATTCGGACAGACTTAATCATAGATACGAGTGAGAAACTCTCATCGTAGTCAACACCTTGAACTTGTCGAAAACCTTTTTTGCGACAATTCTAGCTTTGTAGATAGTAACACTACTATCAGCGTCCGTCTTCCTCTTAAAGATCCACTTAATCTCAATGGCTCTCCGAACATTGGGCAAGTCAATCAAAGTCCATACTTTATTCTCATACATGGATCTCATCTCAGATTTCATGGCCTCAAGCCATTTCGCGGAATCTGGGCTCATCATCGCTTCCTCATAGTTCGTAGACTCGTCATGGTCAAGTAACATGACCTCCAGAACATGATTACCGTACCACTCTGTTGCGGATCTCACTCTGGTTTACCTACGAGGTTCGGTAGTAACTCGATCTGAAGTTACATGATCATCATCATTAGCTTCCTCACTAATTGGTGTAATAGTCACATGAACAGATTTCTATGATGAACTACTTTCCAATAAGGGAGCAGGTACAGTTACCTCGTCAAGTTCTACTTTCCTCCCACTCACTTCTTTCGAGAGAAACTCCTTCTCTAGAAAGGATCCATTCTTAGCAACGAATGTCTTGCCTTCGGATCTGTGATAGAAGGTGTACCCAACATTCTCCTTTGGGTATCCTATGAAGACATATTTCTCCGATTTGGGTTTGAGCTTATCAAGAAGAAACTTTTTCACATAAGCATCACAACCCCAAACTTTAAGAAACGACAACTTTGGTTTCTTGCCAAACCATAGTTCAGATTGTGTCGTCTCAACGGACTTAGATGGTGCCCTTTTTAACGTGAATGCAGCTGTCTCTAATGCATATCCCCAAAACGATATCGGTAAATCAGTAAGAGACATCATAGATCGCACCATATCTAGTAAAGTACGATTACGACGTTCGGACACACCATTACGCTGTGGTGTTTCGGGTGGCGTGAATTGCGAAACTATTCCACATTGTTTCAAATGTACACCAAACTCGTAACTCCAATATTCTCCTCCACGATCAGATCGTAGGAATTTTATTTTCTTGTTACGATGATTTTCAACTTCACTCTGAAATTCTTTGAACTTTTCAAACGTTTCAGACTTATGTTTCATTAAGTAGATATACCCATATTTGCTTAAGTCATCTGTGAAGGTGAGAAAATAACAATATCCGCCACGAGCCTCAACATTCATCGGACCACATACATCTGTATGTATGATTTCCAACAAATCTGTTGCTCTCTCCATAGTACTAGAGAACGGTGTTTTTGTCATCTTACCCATAAGGCACGGTTCGCAAGTACCAAGTGATTCATAATCAAGTGGTTCCAAAAGCCCATCAGTATGGAGTTACTTCATGCGCTTTACACCGATATGACCCAAATGGCAGTGCCACAAATAAGTTGCACTATCATTATCAACTCTGCATCTTTTGGCTTCAACACTATGAATATGTGTGTCACTACTATCGAGATTTAATAAGAATAGACCACTCTTTAAGGGTGCATGACCATAAAAGATATTACTCATATAAATAGAACAACCATTATTCTCTGATTTAAATGAATAACCGTCTCGCATCAAACAAGATCCAGATATAATGTTCATGCTTAACGCTGGCACCAAATAACAATTATTTAGGTCTAATACTAATCCCGAAGGTAGATGTAGAGGTAGCGTGCCGACTGCGATCACATCGACTTTGGAACCATTTCCCATGCGCATTGTCACCTCGTCCTTAGCCAATCTTCGCTTAATCCGTAGTCCCTGTTTCGAGTTGCAAATATTAGCAACAAAACCAGTATCAAATACCCAGGTGCTACTGTGAGCATTAGTAAGGTACACATCAATAACATGTATATCACATATACCTTTGTTCACCTTGCTATCCTTCTTATCTGCCAAATACTTGGGGCAGTTCCGCTTCCAGTGACCAGTCTGCTTGCAGTAGAAGCACTCTGTTTCAGGCTTAGGTCCAGGTTTGGGTTTCTTCTCTTGAGTAGCAACTTGCTTGCTGTTCTTTTTGAAGTTCCCCTTCTTCTTCCCTTTGCCCTTTTTCTTGAAACTAGTGGTCTTGTTGACCATCAACACTTGATGCTCCTTCTTGATTTCTACCTCCGCAGCTTTCAGCATTGCGAAGAGCTCGGGAATAGTCTTATTCATCCCTTGCATATTATAGTTCATCACGAAGCTCTTGTAGCTTGGTGGTAGTGATTGGAGAATTCTGTCAATGACGCAATCATCTGGAAGATTAACTCCCAATTGAATCAAGTGATTATTATACCCCAGACATTTTGAGTATATGCTCACTGACAGAACTATTCTCCTCCATCTTGCAGCTATAGAACTTATTGGAGACTTCATATCTCTCAATCTGGGCATTTGCTTGAAATATTAACTTCAACTCCTGGAACATCTCATATGCTCCAAGACGTTCAAAACGTCGTTGAAGTCCCGATTCTAAGCCGTAAAGCATGGCACAATTAACTATCGAGTAGTCATCAGCTTTGCTCTGCTAGACGTTCATAACATCTGGTGTTGCTCCAGCAGCAGGCCTGGCACCTAGCGGTGCTTCCAGGACATAATTCTTCTGTGCAGTAATGAGGATAATCCTCAAGTTACGGACCCAGTCCGTGTAATTGCTACCATCATCTTTCAACTTTGCTTTCTCAAGGAACGCATTAAAATTCAATGGAACAACAGCACGGGCCATCTATCTACAATCAAACATAAACAAGCAAGATACTATCAGGTACTAAGTTCATGATAAATTTAGGTTCAATTAATCATATTACTAAAGAACTCCCACTTAGACAGACATCCTTCTAATCCTCTAAGTGATTATGTGATCCAAATCAACTAAACCATGTCCGATCATCACGTGAGATGGAGTAGTTTCAATGGTGAACATCACTATGTTGATCATATATACTATATGATTCACGCTCGACCTTTCGGTCTCCGTGTTCCGAGGCCATATCTGTATATGCTTGGCTCGTCAAGTATAACCAGAGTAATCCGCGTGTGCAACTGTTTTGCACCCGTTGTATTTGAACGTAGAGCCTATCACACCCGATCATCACGTGGTGTCTTAGCACAAAGAACTTTCGCAATGGTGCATACTCAGGGAGAACACTTCTTGATAATTAGTGAGAGATCATCTTAAAATGCTACCGTCAATCAAAGCAAGATAAGATGCATAAAAGATAAACATCACATGCAATCAATATAAGTGATATGATATGGCCATCATCATCTTGTGCTTGTGATCTCCATCTTCGAAGCACCGTCGTGATCACAATCGTCACCAGCGCGACACCTTGATCACCATCATAGCATCGTTGTCGTCTCGCCAATTTTATGCTTCCACGACTATCGCTACCGTTTAGTGATAAAGTAAAGCATTACAGCGCAATTGCATTGCATACAATAAAGCGACAACCATATGGCTCCTGCCAGTTGCCGATAACTTGGTTACAAAACATGATCATCTCATACAATAAAATTCAACATCATGTCTTGACCATATCACATCACAACATGCCCTGCAAAAACTAGTTAGACGTCCTCTACTTTGTTGTTGCAAGTTTTACGTGGCTGCTACGGGCTTAAGCAAGAACCAATCTTACCTACGCATCAAAACCACAACGATAGTTTGTCAAGTTGGTGTTGTTTTAACCTTCGCAAGGACTGGGCGTAGCCACACTCGGTTCAACTAAAGTTGGAGAAACTGTCACCCGCTAGCCACCTTTGTGCAAAGCACGTCGGCAGAACCGGTCTCGCGTAAGCATACGCGTAATGTCGATCCGGGCCGCTTCGTCCAACAATACCGCCGAACCAAAGTATGACATGCTGATAAGCAGTATGACTTATATCGCCCACAATTCACTTGTGTTCTACTCGTGCATATAACATCAATACATAAAACCTGGCTCTGATACCACTGTTGGGGAACGTAGTAATTTCAAAAAATTTCCTACGCACACGCAAGATCATGGTGATGCATAGCAACGAGGGAAGAGTGTGATCTACGTACCCTTGTAGACCAACAGCGGAAGCGTTAGCACAACGCGGTTGATGTAGTCGTACGTCTTCACGGCCCGACCGATCAAGCACCGAAACTACGGCACCTCCGAGTTCTAGCACACGTTCAGCTCGATGACGATCCCCGGACTCCGATCCAGCAAAGTGTCGGGGAAGAGTTCCGTCAGCACGACGGCATGGTGACGATCTTGATGTTCTACCGTCGCAGGGCTTCGCCTAAGCACCGCTACAATATTATCGAGGATTATGGTAGAAGGGGGCACCGCACACGGCTAAGAATATGATCACGTGAATCAACTTGTGTGTCTAGGGGTGCCCCTGCCCCCGTATATAAAGGAGCAAGGGGAGGAGGCCGGCCCTAGGAGGGGCGCGCCAGGGAGTAGGATTCCTACTCCTAGTTGGAGTAGGTTTCCTCCTTTCCTAGTCCAACTAGGAGAAGGGGGGATAGGGGGAAAGAGGGGAAGGAAGGGAGAGAGGGGCCGCGCCCCAAACCCCTTGTCCAATTCGGACTGGGCTTGGGAGGGGCGCGCGCCACCTCCTGGTCCTTCCACTAAGGCCCATTAAGGCCCATTGCTTCTTCCTCGTATTCCCGTAACTCCCCGGTACCTTTGAAAATACCCGAATCACTCGGAACCTTTCCGATGTCCGAATATAGTCGTCCAATATATCAATCTTTACGTCTCGACCATTTGAGACTCCTCGTCATGTCCCCGATCTCATCCGGGACTCCGAACTCTTTCGGTACATCAAAACTCATAAACTCATAATATAATTGTCATCGAAACCTTAAGCGTGCGGACTCTACGGGTTCGAGAACAATGTAGACATGACCGAGACACGTCTCCGGTCAATAACCAATAGCGGAACCTGGATGCTCATATTGGCTCCCACATATTCTACAAAGATCTTTATCGGTCTGACCGCCTAACAACATACGTTGTTCCCTTTGTCATCGGTATGTTACTTGCCCGAGATTCGATCATCGGTATCTCAATACCTAGTTCAATCTCGTTACCGGCAAGTCTCTTTACTTGTTTCGTAATACATCATCTCGCAACTAACTCATTAGTTGCAATGCTTGCAAGGCTTATGTGATGTGCATTACCGAGAGGGCCTAGAGATACCTCTCCGACAAACGGAGTGACAAATCCTAATCTCGAAATACGCCAATCCAACATGTACCTTCGGAGACACCTGTAGAGCTCCTTTATAATCACCCAGTTATGTTGTGATGTTTGGTAGCACACAAAGTGTTCCTCTGGCAAACGGGAGTTGCATAATCTCATAGTCATAGGAACATGTATAAGTCATGAAGAAAGCAATAGCAACATACTAAACGATTGGGTGCTAAGCTAATGGAATGGGTCATGTCAATCACATCATTCTTCTAATGATGTGATCCCGTTAATCAAATAACAACTCTTTTGTTTATGGTTAGGAAACATAACCATCTTCGATTAACGAGCTAGTCAAGTAGAGGCATACTAGTGACACTCTGTTTGTCTATGTATTCACACATGTATTATGTTTCCGGTTAATACAATTCTAGCATGAATAATAAACATTTATCATGATATAAGGAAATAAATAATAACTTTATTATTGCCTCTAGGGCATATTTCCTTCAGAAAGGAGGGGAAAGGAGCAAGGGAGGCCCCCCCAAGCCCAATTCGAATTGGGAGGGGGGCCGCCCCCCTTTCCTTCCTCCCTCCTTCCTCTTCCTTCCCTCTCCTACTCCTAATAGGAAAAAGGGGAGTCCTACTCCCGGTGGGAGTTGGACTCCCCCCCTTGGGCACGCCACCCTCCTTGGCCGGCCCCCTCCTCCACTCCTTTATATACGGGGGCAGGGGGGCATCCCAGAGACACAACAATTGATCATTGATCTCTTAGCCGTGTGCGGTGCCCCCTCCACCATAATCCTCGATAATATTGTAGCGGTGCTTAGGCGAAGCCCTGCGACGGTAGAACATCAAGATCGTCACCACGTCGTCATGCTGACGGAACTTATCCCCGACACTTTGCTGGATCGGAGTCCGGGGATCGTCATCGAGCTGAACGTGTGCAAAAACTCGAAGGTGCCGTAGTTTCAGTGCTTGATCGGTCGGGCCGTGAAGACGTATGACTACATCAACCGCGTTGTTATAACGCTTCCGCTTCCGGTCTACGAGGGTACGTAGACAACACTCTCCCCTCTCGTTGTTGTGCATCACCATGATCTTGCGTGTGCGTAAGAATTTTTTTGAAATTACTACATTCCCCAACAGTGGCATCCGAGCCTAGGTTTTATGTGTTGATGTTGTATGCACGAGTAGAACACAAGTGAGTTGTGGGCGATATAAGTCATACTGCTTACCAGCATGTCATACTTTGGTTCGGCGGTATTGTTGGATGAAGCGGCCTGGACCGACATTACGCGTACGCTTACGCGAGACTGGTTCTACCGACGTGCTTTGCACACAGGTGGCTGGCGGGTGTCAGTTTCTCCAACTTTAGTTGAACCGAGTGTGGATACGCCCGGTCCTTGCAAAGGTTAAAACAGCACCAACTTGACAAACTATCATTGTGGTTTTTGATGCGTAAGTAAGATTGGTTCTTGCTAAGCCCGTAGAAACCACGTAAAACTTGCAACAAACAAAGTAGAGGACGTCTAACTTGTTTTTGCAGGGCATGTTGTGATGTGATATGGTCAAGGCATGATGCTAAATTTTATTGTATGAGATGATCATGTTTTGTAACCAAGTTATCGGCAACTAGCGGGAGCCATATGGTTGTCGCTTTATTGTATGCAATGCAATCGCCCTGTAATGCTTTACTTTATCACTAAGCGGTAGTGATAGTCGTAGAAGCATAAGATTGGCGAGACGACAATGATGCTACGATGGAGATCAAGGTGTCGTGTCGGTGACGATGGTGATCATGATGATGCTTCGGAGATGGAGATCACAAGCACAAGATGATGATGGCCATATCATATCACTTATATTGATTGCATGTGATGTTTATCTTTTATGCATCTTATCTTGCTTTGATTGACAGTAGCATTATAAGATGATATCTCACTAAATTTCAAGATAAAAGTGTTCTTCCTGAGTATGCACCGTTGCCAAAGTTCGTCGTGCCCAGACACCACGTGATGATCGGGTGTGATAAGCTCTACGTCCATCTACAACGGGTGCAAACCAGTTTTGCACACGCAGAATACTCAGGTTAAACTTGACGAGCCTAGCATATGCAGATATGGCCTCGGAACACTGAGACCGAAAGGTCGAGCGTGAATCATATAGTAGATATGATCAACATAGTGATGTTCACCATTGAAAATTACTCCATTTCACGTGATGATCGGTTATGGTTTAGTTGATTTGGATCACGTGATCACTTAGAAGATTAGAGGGATGTCTTTCTAAGTGGGAGTTCTTAAGTAATATGATTAATTGAACTTAAATTTATCATGAACTTAGTACCTGATAGTATCTTGCTTGTTTATGTTTGATTGTAGATAGATGGCCCGTGATGTTGTTCCGTTGAATTTTAATGCGTTCCTTGAGAAAGCAAAGTTGAAAGATGATGGTAGCAATTATACGGACTGGGTCCGTAACTTGAGGATTATCCTCATTGTTGCACAGAAGAATTACGTCCTGGAAGCACCGCTGGGTGCCAGGCCTGCTGCTGATGCAACTGACGACGTTAAGAACGTCTGGTAGAGCAAAGCTGATGACTACTCGATAGTTCAATGTGCCATGCTTTACGGCTTAGAACCGGGTCTTCAACGACGTTTTGAACGTCATGGAGCATATGAGATGTTCCAGGAGTTGAAGCTAATATTTCAAGCAAATGCCCGGATTGAGAGATATGAAGTCTCCAATAAGTTCTATAGCTGCAAGATGAAGGAGAATAGTTCTGTCAATGAGCATATACTCAAAATGCCTGGGGTATAATAATCACTTGATTCAACTGGGAGTTAATCTTCCGGATGATTGCGTCATTGACAGAATTCTCCAATCACTTCCACCTAGCTACAGGAGCTTCATGATGAACTATAATATGCAAGGGATGGATAAGACGATTCCTGAGCTCTTCGCAATGCTAAAAGCTGCGGAGGTAGAAATCAAGAAGGAGCATCAAGTGTTGATGGTCAACAAGACCACTAGTTTCAAGAAAAAGGGCAAGGGGAAGAAGAAGAAGAACTTCAAGAAGAACAACAAGCAAGTTGCTGCTCAGGAGAAGAAACCCAAGTCTGGACCTAAGCCTGAAATTGAGTGCTTGTACTGCAAGCAGACTGGTCACTGAAAGCAGAACTGCCCCAAGTATTTGGCGGATAAGAAGGATGGCAAGGTGAACAAAGGTATATGTGATATACATGTTATTCATGTGTACCTTACTAGAGCTCGCAGTAGCACCTGGGTATTTGATACTGGTTCTGTTGCTAATATTTGCAACTCAAAAAAGGGACTACGGATTAAGCGAACACTGGCGAAGGACGAGGTGATGATGCGCGTGGGAAATGGTTCCAAAGTCGATGTGATCGCGGTCGGCACGCTACCTCTACATCTACCATCGGGATTAGTATTGGACCTAAATAATTGTTATTTGGTGCCAACATTGAGCATGAACATTATATCTGGATCTTGTTTGATGTGAGATGGTTATTCATTTAAATCAGAGAATAATGGTTGTTCTATTTATATGATTAATATCTTTTATGGTCATGAACCCTTGAAGAGTGGTCTATTTTTGATGAATCTCGATAGTAGTGATACACATATTCATAATGTTGAAGCCAAAAGATGCAGAGTTGATAATGAAAGTGCAATTTATTTGTGGCACTGTCGTTTAGATCTTATCGGTGTAAAGCGCATGAAGAAACTCCATACTGATGGACTTTTGGAACCACTTGATTATAAATCACTTGGTAGTTGTCAACCGTGCCTCATGGGCAAGATGACTAAAACGCCGTTCTCCGGTACTATGGAGAGAGCAACAGATTTTTTGGAAATCATACATACAGATGTATGTGGTCCAATGAATGTTGAAGCTCGTGGCGGATATCATTATTTTCTCACCTTCACAGATGATTTAAGCAGATATGGGTATATCTACTTAATGAAACATAAGTCTGAAACATTTGAAAAGTTCAAAGAATTTCAGAGTGAAGTTGAAAATCATCATAACAAGAAAATAAAGTTTCTACGATCTGATCGTGGAGGAGAATATTTGAGTTACGAGTTTGGTTTACATTTGAAACAATGCGGAATAGTTTCGCAACTCATGCCACCCAGAACACCACATCGTAATGGTGTGTCCGAACGTCGTAATCGTACTTTACTTGATATGGTGCGATCTATGATGTCTCTTACAGATTTACCGCTATCGTTTTGGGGTTATGTTTTAGAGACGGCCGCATTCATGTTAAATAGGGCACCATCAAAATCTGTTGAGACGATGCCTTATGAACTATGGTATGGCAAGAAACCAAAGTTGTCGTTTCTGAAAGTTTGGGGCTGCGATGCTTATGTGAAAAAGCTTCAACCTGATAAGCTCGAACCCAAATCAGAGAAATGTGTCTTCATAGGATACCCGAAGGAGACTATTGGGTACACCTTCTATCACAGATCCGAAGGCAAGACATTTGTTGCTAAGAATGGATCCTTTCTAGAGAAGGAGTTTCTCTCGAAAAAAGTGAGTGGGAGGAAAGTAGAACTTGATGAGGTAACTGTACCTGCTCCCTTATTGGAAAGTTGTACATCACAGAAACCGGTTTCTGTGACACCTACACCAATTAGTGAGGAAGCTAATGATGATGATCATGAAACTTCAGAACAAGTTACTACTGAACCCCGTAGATCAGCCAGAGTAAGATCCGCACCAGAATGGTACGGTAATCCTGTTCTGGAAGTCATGCTACTAGATCATGATGAACCTACGAACTATGAAGAAGCATTGGTAAGCCCAGATTCCGCAAAATGGCTTGAAGCCATGAAATCTGAGATGGGATCCATGTATGAGAACAAAGTGTGGACTTTGGTTGACTTTCCCAATGATCGGCAAGCAATTGAAAATAAATGGATCTTCAAGAAGAAGACTGACGCTGACGGTAATGTTACTTTCTACAAAGCTCGACTTGTCGCAAAAGGTTTTCGACAAGTTCAAGGAATTGACTATGATGAGACCTTCTCACCCATAGCGATGCTTAAGTCTGTCCGAATCATGTTAGCAATTCCCGCATTTTATGATTATGAAATTTGGCAGATGGATGTCAAAACTGCATTCCTAAATGGATTTCTGGAAGAAGAGTTGTATATGATGCAGCCGAAAGGTTTTGTCGATCCAAAAGGAGCTAACAAAGTGTGGAAGCTCCAGCGATCCATTTATGGACTAGTGCAAGCATCTCGGAGTTGGAATAAACGCTTTGATAGTGTGATCAAAGCATTTGGTTTTGTACAGACTTTTGGAGAAGCCTGTATTTACAAGAAAGTGAGTGGGAGCACCGAAACAGTTGCACACGCGGAATACTTAGGTTATACTTGACGAGCCAAGCATATACAGATATGGCCTCGGAACACGGAGACCGAAAGGTCGAGCGTGAATCATATAGTATATATGATCAACATAGTGATGTTCACCAATGAAACTACTCCATCTAACATGATGATCAGACATGGTTTAGTTGATTTGGATGACGTAATCACTTAGAGGATTAGAGGGATGTCTATCTAAATGGGAGTTCTTTAAGTAAATTAATTGGACCTAAATTTATCATGAAACTTAGTACCTGATAGTATCTTGCTTGTTTATGCTTGATTGTAGATAGATGGTTCGTGTTGTTGTTCCTTTGAATTTTAATGCGTTCCTTGAGAAAGCAAAGTTGAAAGATGATGGTAGCAATTACACGGACTGGGTCCGTAACTTGAGGATTATCCTCATTGTTGCACAGAAGAATTACATCCTGGAAGCACCGCTGGGTGCCAGGCCTGCTGCTGGAGCAACACCAGATGTTATGAACGTCTGGCAGAGCAACGCTGATGACTACTCGATAGTTTAGTGTGCCATGCTTTACGGCTTAGAATCGGGACTTCAACGACGTTTTGAACGTCATGGAGCATATGAGATGTTCCAGGAGTTGAAGTTAATATTTCAAGCAAATGCCCGGATTGAGAGATATGAAGTCTCCAATAAGTTCTATAGCTGCAAGATGGAGGAGAACAGTTCTGTCAGTGAGCATATACTCAAAATGTCTGGGTATAATAATCACTTCATTCAATTGGGAGTTAATCTTCCGGATGATTGCGTCATTGACAGAATTCTCCAATCACTGCCACCAAGCTACAAGAGCTTCTTGATGAACTATAATATGCAAGGGATGAATAAGACTATTCCCGAGCTCTTCGCAATGCTAAAAGCTGCGGAGGTAGAAATCAAGAAGGAGCATCAAGTGTTGATGGTCAACAAGACCACTAGTTTCAAGAAAAAGGGCAAAGGGAAGAAGAAGGGGAACTTCAAAAAGAACAGCAAGCAAGTTGCTACTCAAGAGAAGAAACCCAAACCTGGACCTAAGCCTGAAACTGAGTGCTTCTACTGCAAGCAGACTGGTCACTGGAAGCGGAACTGCCCCAAGTATTTGGCGGATAAGAAGGATGGCAAGGTGAACAAAGGTATATGTGATATACATGTTATTGATGTGTACCTTACTAATGCTCGCAGTAGCACCTGGGTATTTGATACTGGTTCTGTTGCTAATATTTGCAACTTGAAACAGGGACTACGGATTAAGCGAAGATTGGCTAAGGATGAGGTGACGATGCGCGTGGGAAACGGTTCCAAAGTCGATGTGATCGCAGTCGGCACGCTACCTCTACATCTACCTTCGGGATTAATATTAGACCTAAATAATTGTTATTTGGTGCCAGCGTTAAGCATGAACATTATATCTGGATCTTGTTTGATGCGAGACGGTTATTCATTTAAATCTGAGAATAATGGTTGTTCTATTTATATGAGTAATATCTTTTATGGTCATGCACTCTTAAAGAGTGGTCTATTTTTATTGAATCTCGATAGTAGTGACACACATATTCATAGTGTTGAAGCCAAAAGATGCAGAGTTGATAATGATAGTGCAACTTATTTGTGGCACTGCCGTTTGGGTCATATCGGTATAAAACGCATGAAGAAACTCCATACTGATGGGCTTTTGGAACCACTTGATTATGAATCACTTGGTACTTGCGAACCGTGCCTTATGGGTAAGATGACAAAAACACCGTTCTCCGATACTACGGAGAGAGCAACAGATTTGTTGGAAATCATACATACAGATGTATGTGGTCCGATGAACGTTGAGGCTCGTGGCGGATATCGTTATTTTCTCACCTTCACAGATGACTTAAGCAGATATGGGTATATCTACTTAATGAAACACAAGTCTGAAACATTTGAAAAGTTCAAAGAATTTCAGAGTGAAGTTGAAAATCATCGTAACAAGAAAATAAAATTCCTACGATCTGATCGTGGAGGAGAATATTTGAGTTACGAGTTTGGTGTACATTTGAAACAATGTGGAATAGTTTCGCAACTCACGCCACCCAGAACACCACAGCGTAATGGTGTGTCCGAACGTCGTAATCGTACTTTACTAGATATGGTGCGATCTATGATGTCTCTTACTGATTTACCGATATCGTTTTGGGGATATGCATTAGAGACAGCTGCATTCACGTTAAAAAGGGCACCATCTAAGTCCGTTGAGATGACACAATCTGAACTATGGTTTGGCAAGAAACCAAATTTGTCGTTTCTTAAAGTTTGGGGTTGTGATGCTTATGTGAAAAAGTTTCATCTTGATAAGCTCAAACCCAAATCGGAGAAATATGTCTTCATAGGATACCCAAAGGAGACTGTTGGGTACACCTTCTATCACAGATCCGAAGGCAAGACATTCGTTGCTAAGAATGGATCCTTTCTAGAGAAGGAGTTTCTCTCGAAAGAAGTGAGTGGGAGGAAAGTAGAACTTGACGAGGTAATTGTACCTGCTCCCTTATTGGAAAGTAGTTCATCATAGAAATCTGTTCATGTGACTATTACACCAATTAGTGAGGAAGCTAATGATGATGATCATGTAACTTCAGATCAAGTTACTACCGAACCTCGTAGGTAAACCAGAGTGAGATCCGCAACAGAGTGGTACGGTAATCATGTTCTGGAGGTCATGTTACTTGACCATGACGAGCCTACGAACTATGAGGAAGCGATGATGAGCCCAGATTCCGCGAAATGGCTTGAGGCCATGAAATCTGAGATGAGATCCATGTATGGGAACAAAGTATGGACTTTGATTGACTTGCCCAATGATCGGAGAGCCATTGAGATTAAGTGGATCTTCAAGAGGAAGACGGACACTGATAGTAGTGTTACTATCTACAAAGCTAGAATTGTCGCAAAAAAGGTTTTCGACAAGTTCAAGGTGTTGACTATGATGAGAGTTTCTCACGCGTATCTATGATTAAGTCTGTCCGAATCATGTTAGCAATTGCCGCATTTTATGATTATGAAATTTAGCAGATGGATGTCAAAACTGCATTCCTGAATGGATTTCTGGAAGAAGAGTTGTATATGATGCAACCAGAAGGTTTTGTTGATCCAAAGGGAGCTAACAAAGTGTGCAAGCTCCAGCGATCCATTTATGGACTAGTGCAAGCCTCTCGGAGTTGGAATAAACGCTTTGATAGTGTGATCAAAGCATTTGGTTTTATACAGACTTTTGGAGAAGCATGTATTTACAAGAAAGTGAGTGGGAGCTCTGTAGCATTTCTGATATTATATGTGGATGGCATATTACTAATTGGAAATGATATAGAATTTCTGGATAGCATAAAGGGATACTTGAATAAGAGTTTTTCAATGAAAGACATCGGTGAAGCTGCTTACATATTAGGCATTAAGATCTATAGAGATAGATCAAGACGCTTAATTGGACTTTCACAAAGCACATACCTTGACAAAGTTTTGAAGAAGTTCAAAATGGATCAAGCAAAGAAAGGGTTCTTGCCTGTGTTACAAGGTGTGAAGTTGAGTAAGACTCAATGCCCGACCACTGCAGAAGATAGAGAGAAAATGAAAGATGTTCCCTATGCTTCAGCCATAGGCTCTATCATGTATGCAATGCTGTGTACCAGACCTGATGTGTGCCTTGCTATAAGTCTAGCATGGAGGTACCAAAGTGATCCAGGAGTGGATCACTGGACAGCGGTCAAGAACATCCTGAAATACCTAAAAAGGACTAAGGATATGTTTCTCATATATGGAGGTGACAAAGAGCTCATCGTAAAAGGTTACGTTGATGCAAGCTTTGACACTGATCCGGACGATTCTAAATCGCAAACCGGATACGTGTTTACATTAAACGGTGGAGCTGTCAGTTGGTGCAGTTCTAAACAAAGCGTTGTGGCGGGATCTACATGTGAAGCGGAGTACATAGCTGCTTCGGAAGCAGCAAATGAAGGAGTCTGGATGAAGGAGTTCATATCCGATCTAGGTGTCATACCTAGTGCATCGGGTCCAATGAAAATCTTTTGTGACAATACTGGTACAATTGCCTTGGTAAAGGAATCCAGATTTCACAAGAGAACCAAGCACATCAAGAGACGCTTCAATTCCATCCGGGATCTAGTCCAGGTGGGAGACATAGAGATTTGCAAGATACATACGGATCTGAATGTTGCAGACCCGTTGACTAAGCCTCTTCCACGAGCAAAACATGATCAGCACCAAGGCTCCATGGGTGTTAGAATCATTACTATGTAATCTAGATTATTGACTCTAGTGCAAGTGGGATACTGAAGGAAATATGCCCTAGAGGCAATAATAAAGTTATTATTTATTTCCTTATATCATGATAAATGTTTATTATTCATGCTAGAATTGTATTAACCGGAAACATAATACATGTGTGAATACATAGACAAACAGAGTGTCACTAGTACGCCTTTACTTGACTAGCTCATTAATCAAAGATGGTTATGTTTCCTAACCATGAACAAAGAGTTGTTATTTGATTAACGGGATCACATCATTAGGTGAATGATCTGATTGACATGACCCATTCCATTAGCTTAGCACCCGATCGTTTAGTATGTTGCTATTGCTTTCTTCATGACTTATACATGTTCCTATGACTATGAGATTATGCAACTCTCATTTGCCGGAGGAACACTTTGTGTGCTACCAAACGTCACAACGTAAATGGGTGATTATAAAGGTGCTCTACAGGTGTCTCCAAAGGTACATGTTGGGTTGGCGTATTTCGAGATTAGGATTTGTCACTCCGATTGTCGGAGAGGTATCTCTGGGCCCTCTCGGTAATGCACATCACATAAGCCTTGCAAGCATTGCAACTAATGAGTTAGTTGCGAGACAATGTATTACGGAATGAGTAAAGAGACTTGCCGGTAACGAGATTGAACTAGGTATTGAGATACCGACGATCGAATCTCGGGCAAGTAACATACCGATGACAAAGGGAACAACGTATGTTGTTATGCGGTCTGGCCGATAAAGATCTTCGTAGGATATGTAGGAGCCAATATGAGCATCCAGGTTCCGCTATTGGTTATTGACCGGAGACGTGTCACGGTCATGTCTACATTGTTCTCGAACCCGTAGGGTCCGCACGCTTAAGGTTTCGATGACAGTTATATTATGAGTTTATGAGTTTTGATGTACTGAAGTTAGTTCGGAGTCCCGGATGTGATCACGGACATGACGAGGAGTCTCGAAATGGTTGAGACATAAAGATTGATATATTGGACGGCTATATTCGGACACCGGAAGTGTTCCGGGTGATTTCGGAGAAAACCGGAGAGCCGGAGGGTTACCGGACCCCCCCGGGAGAAGTAATGGGCCATATGGGCCTTAGTGGAGAGAGAGGGGCAGCCAAAGGTGGGCTGCACGCCTCCTCCCCCCTGGTTCGAATTAGACTAGGAGAGGGGGGGCGGCGCCCCCTTTCCTTCTCCCTCCCCACTTCTTTCCCCCTCCTAGTAGGAGTCCTACTCCTACTAGGAGGAGGACTCCTCCTTGGCGCGCCATAGGGGCCGGCCGGCCTCCTCCCCTTGATCCTTTATATACGGGGGCAGGGGGCACCCCTAGACACACAAGTTGATCCACGTGATCATATTCTTAGTCGTGTGCGATGCCCCCTTCCACCATAATCCTCGATAATATTGTAGCGGTGCTTAGGCGAAGCCCTGCGACGGTAGTACATCAAGATCGTCACCATGCCGTCGTGCTGACGGAACTCTTCCCCGACACTTTGCTGGATCGGAGTCCGGGGATCGTCATCGAGCTGAACGTGTGCTAAAACTCGGAGGTGTCGTAGTTTCGGTGCTTGATCGGTCGGGCCGTGAAGACGTACGACTACATCAACCGCATTGTGCTAACGCTTCCGCTGTCGGTCTACAAGGGTACGTAGATCACACTCTCCCCTCTCGTTGCTATGCATCACCATGATCTTGCGTGTGCGTAGGAATTTTTTTGAAATTACTACGTTCCCCAACAATCTAGTCCAGGTGGGAGACATAGAGATTTGCAAGATACATACAGATCTGAATGTAGCAGACCCATTGACTAAGCCTCTTACACGAGCAAAACATGATCAGCACCAAGGCTCCATGGGTGTTAGAATCATTACTGTGTAATCTAGATTATTGACTCTAGTGCAAGTGGGAGACTGAAGGAAATATGCCCTAGAGGCAATAATAAAGTTATTATTTATTTCCTTATATCATGATAAATGTTTATTATTCATGCTAGAATTGTATTAACCGGAAACGTAATACTTGTGTGAATACATAGACAAACAAAGTGTCACTAGTATGCCTCTACTTGACTAGCTCGTTAATCGAAGATGGTTATGTTTCCTAACCATAGACATGAGTTGTCATTTGATTAACGGGATCACATCATTAGGAGAATGATGTGATTGACATGACCCATTCCATTAGCTTAGCACCCGATCGTTTAGTATGTTGCTATTGCTTTCTTCATGACTTATACATGTTCCTATGACTATGAGATTATGCAACTCCCGTTTACCGGAGGAACACTTTGTGTGCTACCAAACGTCACAACGTAACTGGGTGATTATAAAGGTGCTCTACAGGTGTCTCCAAAGGTACATGTTGGGTTGGCGTATTTCGAGATTAGGATTTGTCGCTCTGATTGTCGGAGAGGTATCTCTGGGCCCTCTCGGTAATACACATCACTTAAGCCTTGAAAGCAATGCAACTAATAAGTTAGTTGCAAGATGATGTATTACGGAACGAGTAAAGAGACTTGCCAGTAACAAGATTGAACTAGGTATTGAGATACCGACGATCGAATCTCGGGCAAGTAACATACCGATGGCAAAGGGAACAACGCATATTGTTATGCAGTCTGACCGATAAAGATCTTCGTAGAATATGTAGGAGCCAATATGAGCATCTAGGTTCCGCTATTGGTTATTGACCGGAGACGTGTCTCGGTCATGTCTACATTGTTCTCGAACCCGTAGGGTCCGCACGCTTAACGTTACGATGACAGTTTCATTATGAGTTTATATATTTTGATGTACCGAAGGTTGTTCGGAGTCCCGGATGTGATCACGGACTTGACAAGGAGTCTCGAAATGGTTGAGACATAAAGATCGATATATTGGACGATTATATTTGGACACCGGAAAGGTTCCGGGTAAGATTGGGATAATACTGGATCACCGGGAGGTTATCGGAACCCCCCCGGAGGTATATGGGCCTTATTGGGCCTTAGTGGAAAGGAGGGGAAAGGAGCAAGGGAGGGGGCACCCCCCCAAGCCCAATTCGAATTGGGTGGGGGGCCGACCCCCCTTTCCTTCCTCCCTCCTTCCTCTTCCTTCCCTCTCCTACTCCTAATAGGAAAAAGGGGAGTCCTACTCCCGGTAGGAGTTGGACTCCCCCAGTTGGGCGCGCCACCCTCCTTGGCCGGCCCCTCCTCCACTCCTTTATATACGGGGGCAGGGGGGCACCCCAGAGACACAACAATTGATCATTGATCTCTTAGCCATGTGCGGTGCCCCCCTCCACCATAATCCTCGATAATATTGTAGCGGTGCTTAGGCGAAGCCCTGCGACGGTAGACCATCAAGATCGTCACCACGCCGTCGTGCTGACGGAACTCATCCCCGACACTTTGCTGGATCGGAGTCCGGGGATCGTCATCGAGCTGAACGTGTGCAAAAACTCGGAGGTGCCGTAGTTTCGGTGCTTGATCGGTCGGGCCGTGAAGACGTACGACTACATCAACCGCGTTGTTATAACGCTTCTGCTTCCGGTCTACGAGGGTACGTAGACAACACTCTCCCCTCTCGTTGCTGTGCATCACCATGATCTTGCATGTGCGTAGGAATTTTTTTAAAATTACTACGTTCCCCAACAGTATATGGAGCACCCTTCATAATCTATGGCGACTCCGGGTCGGATGATGGCTCTACTAGAATGGCCTTTTCGGTCAAATTGGTCATGTCGTTATTTTTCCGATTGGGTCGATCAGGCAACAGTACTAGAGTTGCTCTAAAGAAAGAAATCTTGTCGGGTGGAGAAGTACATATAGACGTCAAAGAGGGGAAGAAACATCAATGTCATATGGAATCGTCCTCACTTGATCCCTCCACACCTTAGTCGTCATCTACCTCGTCCATTCATACAATATTGACAAGAAGAACATTAATGTTGTTGAACCCCTTGTGAGGTTCTTAGGAATCGCGTATCACCTTCATCATCAACAACGACAAGGACCTCCGTTTAACCAAACAAGGCTTGTGCCCCCATATCACATCAACGACAATAAACCACAAAAATTATATAGATATGATAATATACACCCAATAAAAAGGTTTGCCCACAAGCGGTGGTGGAGCTTGGGTCAAAATGTTGGAGGGGCAATGGGACCAGGGGGTCCAGAAAATGGGTTGGGCCAATTTCACTGCTTATATGGGCCAACTACTAAGGGATTATCACAGATAATCTTCTGACTGGGGTGGGGGGGACCCATGTTAGCCCTCACTAAGCTTCGCCACTACCAAGTAGACTAGCGGTCTCCGCATAAATGGCGAGTGCTCGTGGGCCAACAAGCAAAAAAATAGAGGTAGGAATGTACTTATCAAGTTTATGCCTCATGCACCGTACATGAGCCTCGGTGCACTGGAGATTGTTGGCGATTTGATGGCGCATTTTCAACTTCTTAAGGTATTCAACAATATTCTTGAGAAACTCAGTGGCTGCACATTTGTACTTCAAGGCCATGCGCGAAGACATAGATGCAATCCTCAATGTCATATGGCATCTCCCTTGCGTGATCCCTCCCCCTTAGCCTGGCCATCTAGCTTGTCCATTCGTGCAATCTTGACAAGAAGAGCATTCTTGTTGTTGAACTCTTGAGTGAGCTTCTTAGGACTCGCATATCACCTTCACCGCCATCAACAACAATGACCTCTATTTAATCTAACAATTTTAATATCTAGGGCCCCACACCAGCGATAACAAAACCATAATAGTACTGTGCTTGATAATATTTGTCATTAGAGCTTAAATCTATAGTGATAAAATAATACACACACAATAGGATGCTTTACCTCTCATATTCATTACACTACCATTGTTCATGTCATTCCAATTTGCTTTTGCGAGGTGACTGTTCTTTGGTGAGCTTGAAGGATAAATTCCGAAGAAGGCATGAGAAAAAAAAATTGAAGCTAAAGATATGCGTAACAATTGATGATGGAATAGGCCAATTAGCGCCATCCAAGTCGACTTGGAATAAACAGCAAAGGAGCGAGGCTTCTGCTCCACAAAAGCGAGCGTCATCCTGCCCAGTGACTTGCACACAAACCTCATAGCTACTCACGCGGGAGGCAAGGTACATCACCAGGATGGAAAAAGATAAAACCCAACAACTGGAAGAGGTTTTGCGCACGCGGCGCGGCCTAGTGAATTGGAATAAAACTGAAATCCTCCGTAATAGATCCGTAGCCGCCAGCTTATTTAATCCCGGAGGGAGGGAGGGGTTGTTGCATTTACACATAGTAGTAGAGATGAGCAAAAAAAGTCTTCCACAATATATATTCCTAGTAATTCTTTTGTAATCGGTACATGTAACTGAAAGCATGCACAATTCTACAATAAATACATTTGGATTCCGAGGATCCCCGGTTATAAAATGGAAATGCATGGGGCATTTGTTTCCAAACGATCTGAAACCGTCCGATCAAATCAATCCGGCGGCTTCCGTGAAGCGTGCGTCGTCACCCCGTGCCAAGCATCCAATGGGCAGTCGCCAAGCCGGGGGACCGAAAGCCGGACGCGTCGGTTACCAAACGAAATCCGGCACGCCCCCGTTGTTTTACTCCTACTACTGCTCCTGCTACTACTAGTCTTTGATTGAGACGAGAAAAATGGCATGTTCCAGCCACCTCCGATCGGCTTCCATAACTCCCGTCCCATCCCATGTTCCATGTTCAGGAACAAACAAACAAACAAACGGAACGAAAACCCCCCGACACGCCCCCAACAGACCGGACGCGGGCGCCCGCCGATCCTCTGAAGCTTCCGCCTTTTTTCTTTCCATCCATCCAACAATTCCAATCCGCGCTGTGATTCTTCCTCCCCTCCCCGCGCCGCCTCCCCTGATTTCTTTTCTCCCCACCCGCCGGATTCGGCCCCCTCCCTGCGCTCCTCAGCTGCCATCCTCCCCCAGCCGAAATCCGCTGCAGCGGCGGCGGCGGCGGCGCCGAGCCAGGCCAGCTGGTGCTCTGGCTGCGGGCTGATTGATTGCCTTCCTGCCGGTAAGGAACCCTAGCTGGTCAGCTCTTCGTCTCCCCCTTTTGCTCCGGCAGTTCGAGCGATCAAGAACCGAAGCCCTCTCCCCTCTCCGTGCAGGCGGCGGCCGATTCGTTTGGTCGGGCGGCGCCGTCTTCTCCGCCAATCAAGATCGATCTGGGCTCTGACGGCGGCCCCTCGCGAGCTGCTGCCCAGCCGCGGCCGTCGTCGGGGACATGAAGGCCGCGCCGCTGCCCCGCACGAGAGCGGCGGCTTCTCCGAGGCGGCGCGCGTGGATACTCGCCGTCGCGGCCATCGTCTCCGTCGTGGTGGTCTGGGCCTACCACTACCCGCCCCGGCATTACGCCTCCCCCGTCAGCAACTGGCTCCCGGTGGAGCCCGACAGGGAGCTCACCGACGACGAGAGGGCCTCGCGCGTCGTCTTCGGCCACATGCTCTCCACGCCTCCTGTTCGGTCCAGGGGGTCCAAGATTGCCTTCATGTTCCTCACCCCGGGCAACTTGCCGTTTGAAAAACTATGGGAGAAATTCTTCGAGGTGCGTATCGGATGCACGAAGTATTGTTCTTTTGGTCAGGATTTTGGTGCCATACGATCGATTACACGTACGTATTTGTTACTGGCCCTTGTATCCAAGTGGACAACAGCTTTTAATTAAACTACATCCAAGCTATAGAAAAAGCTGGAAATTATACAGTAAGGATTAATGACATATAGTTTGAGTGCATAACCATTTGCGGCTAGCTAATAAGCAAGATCTAGAAGTGGATTGCTTGGTCTTGATGCACATCTATTGCTCCATTATCTCCATCGCTAAGATAGCCTGAATTAATTGATATTAACATGCTATGCCAGTGTTTTGTATTCATTGGAATTTCGGACTTTCTCTGAAAACTGCGTACCGTTAAAGATACAATTACACTTTGTGACCATTTTGTTGATTTAAGGCATCACGGAGAGAACCATCGATCTTTTGAACGATAGCGTAGTTCTCAGTGTCATCACATTTTGCTCAAAGTTGTCTCTTTATGTCTTCTGCTGCTGTCTCCGCAGGGTCATGAGGGAAGATATACCATATATGTTCACGCCTCGAGGGAGAAGCCAGAACATGTCAGTCGCTTATTTATTGGTCGAGATATACACAGTGACAAGGTAATGACATTGTAAATAATGCACAGTTTGAAAGCTGTTATAACAAGTCATGCACTGTTCATATTAATTTATCAGCTGGTGATACAAAACACAAATTAATTTCAGCATTATGTCTATGCTTTTGAAAAATTGAAACTGTTATTCCTTGATCGGTATCGATATTTGCCATATAGACCATGTCTTGCAACAGTGTTCAGAAGCTAAAGACTGCCTTGGGTGATATATATATTTATTGCAGGTACAGTGGGGTCAGATTTCTATGGTTGATGCTGAGAGGAGGTTGTTGGCGAATGCTCTACAAGACATTGACAACCAGCATTTTGTGCTGCTTTCTGACAGGTCCACAGAGTATAGTTTGCTTACATCTGATTTTCCTTCATGATAAATTCTATCTGACGTCAACTCTTGTGCTGTTACAGCTGCGTACCTTTGCACAATTTTGACTATGTGTATGACTACCTGATGGGAACAAATCTCAGTTTTATTGACTCGTAAGTCAAATATCTGCTTAAATTTTTTCTCAAGAACTAGCCTTAACATTATTGGAGCTTCTATTTCTTACTTCCATTTTATTTATTCCTTGGTCAGCTTCTATGATCCTGGACCACACGGAAATTTTAGATATTCGCAAAATATGTTACCTGAGGTTAGAGAGTCTGACTTCAGGAAGGGTTCACAGGTAATTTACTGAACTATCTATTAAGTTCATGGGCCAAAAGTATTTTGCACAGTAGATTCTTCAAGACAGCATGACTGTGTGTCTAAATTTTAAGCCTTTAATCTCCAGACAGTAATATTACTAAAGTTTTTTTCGAGAAAACGCAAAAGAGTTGCGTTTCATTGCATTGAACAGGAAGACATCAGGGGTACAACCTCCAGAAAGGAGGGACACACACACACGCGCATGCACACACACACACACGACCGTCCTCACCAAGTGACTACAGCTAGGTGAGGAGGTGCCCTCAACTACAGACACGCAACGACATTAGGCCTCGCCCAGCCTTGCCTCCAGCCAAAATGGCGAAGCACCGAGACTCGGAGCAACAGGGCAGCATCACTGCCATTGCCAGGCACTTCCAGGGACGAATGCAGCTTCAGGACCGCCCAAGCCGACGTACCTCGCACCCATGTGCCTAGAGAGTCGGCGGGTGAAAAGCAGGGCCTGATTGGAACTGGTGTAGCATTCATTGGGGAGCGCCGGCGCAGGCAAACGTTGCGACCTGCTCCTTGTGTAGCAGTCTACGCCAGAGCGATGCATCGCCAACCACTATCTGCCGCATCAAGTACTCCACTTGCAGCCAAAGCAGCGCCATCAAGAGGGGAACGGCGTTGAGACGCCGCCGCTGCCCGGTCCGGGAGGCCGGACCTAGGATTTCTCCCGGTGCTCGAGGAGGAGGTCTGGTCAGGGTCATGCCAACGCCTCCAAGGAGGTGACGGCACCCTCGGGCGTCGCCGTTGACAGCGCAGGCCGTCGCCGCGTGGGGATTTCGCCCCGACCCAAGGACGAAGACCTCAGATGCAATGGCAGACCGGGCATGGCGAAGAATCGTCGGAGAAGACCAACACACATGGGGGAAGCCTAGAAACGTTGTCGTCGCAGGAGTGAGCACCGACCAGTGCAGCTCCAGCAGGCCGGCCACCGCCGGGAGCGCGTCCAGCAGGCGGCAGCAGCCACCTGCACCGCGCCGCCGCCGCGCTGGCCCGCAGCCTCCGCCACCAGGATCCGCCGGGGCACAGCGGAGCAGCAACCGTCAAGGTCGCCGCGCACGTGCTTACTAACCCAGCGGCAACCGCCGGCGGCGGCCAGGAGGGTGGGAGGAGGGAGAGGGGTGGGTGGGGGCAGAGTGATTGTCGCCGGCCTGGGCGGGCTCGTGCGGCCCAGATCTGGGCGCCCTCAACTCTGCCGCACGCATCAGTGGCCGGCGGCCGCCATGGCAGCGCCACCGCGCACGCAGTCCACGCCATCTCGACCTCCCCGCGAGCAGACGGCCGCCCACCGCGCCACCGCGCGCTCCCGCCGCTCCAGCGCGCCCAGCAGCAGCGCGCGAGCACACGAACGAGGGCCCCGCCGCCGCCGTCCACCGGTGAGGGCTTTGCCCGCCGGCATCCTCCGGCGACGGCGAGGGGAGGGAGGGGAAGGAGGGGAGCCTGGGCGGCGGCTAGGGTTTCGCCTCCCGAGTCGCCCCTGGGAGCGACGCGGGGGCTATCTTCCAATATATTACTAA